>NW_013666929.1:255689-279661 GCF_000517525.1 Limulus polyphemus
ACTCACAGCCTTTGTGTGTGTGTGTATATATATATATATCTTTGTTAATGCAAGTTTGTACTTGTGTGATATAATAAACTGCAGTTTGAAAGAAGGAAAGAAGATAAAGGGAAATTATGGAACTGTTTGTTATATGAAAAGAATAATATAAACTCTGTTGATTGATTGTATTTTCTTGAAATTAGTACTCATTTAACTTATTAATTCACATTTAATTAAATGTAATTACATTAAAAGAACATAGTTATCAGAGGTGATGGGAGTATAGCATTCTGCCTTAGGCTGTGGTTATATTTTAGTTGTTTATTAAATTTAATATCATATATTATTATTTAAAGAAGATGTGTTTACAATTAAAGTTAAAAATAGTGTTGAAAAAATATTAAGTAAGGTAGTAGTAATAACAATTATTAAGAATATTTTATTTAAACTTTAAGTAAACATTTATTAAGTGTAAAGAAACACCACGAGACTGATTGAATAAGTAAGCTTACATATTAATCTAGGAGATTTTATGATTTCTGTACTAGGAATATGCATTGCAGTGAGCAGTGTTGGTAATCTGCTGATCCACAGACTAAGAAATGACTAGATTTAGATAGTTGATTGACTGGTGTTTTTTTTACCCATCACTATCAGCTATTTAAAAGTTTAATAATTCAATGTCATCATTAATATAACGATCAATATAATTTTAGGTAAAGGTCTTTATCTTGTGCAGATAATATTATTGCCATGTAAGATCAACACGTTATTGTTTTTATCTCTAGACGTGGTCATTGAATTTTAAAGTTGCACTTGGTTTTATTGTTTTACATTTATGTACAAACACGGACCAGTCACACAGTTTGACTTTGCAAACTGAAACTACTGATTAATAAGCAGGCGTTTCGGTTTTCGTATTTAGTCTGACTGGCTTTGTAGAAAGCGCATGTCGACAGTCAATCATGCAGTCCACATAGCTAAGTCAGAGAGATTCATATACTACATACCTTGCAAATAAAATAATACCACTCACAGTATAACAACTGTATTAATACCGATTTAAAATTACATCAAATGCAACAATACAGTATATTTGTGAATTTAACCATGTAGCGAAAACCTCACAAGCTATTAAAGGTTTTTGTATACTTTTGTATTAAAAGTTCATCTAATGCATGTATAGTACTTTAAATTATGAAATTGAGTTTTCTTTAAATAATTAAATACTATTATTGGCGATGGTCTTCGTTTCTCGAAAAGCAGTGTTGTATTTACAGTCAGCTGGTTTTAGCCCGATCATATATTCAAATATATAAGAATGTCCGAAGCCCAGTGTTTCAAGTTAGGTAAGTATCGTCATCGTCAAGACGGCTATTGTGAACAACCTTTTCAACAACATTAAAATATGCACTGGTACCACTGATGAACAAGTTCATGTTACAGAATTGTTAACCATGTTTGAACTCAAAACAATGTTTTTATCCAAAATGTAAGTGCAGAAATACTATTTTTTCGTCGTAATTATAAAATTATCTTGTAAATCAACAACGAGACAGAACCCCCTCCCCCATGAGTAAATTTCTTGGTTGGAAACTTGTTCTCGGATTACTTTATATATGATGAGATCAAACATTAACGATGTAGATCTATGTATTTACAAAATTACACAGTGTTAAGCACAAAGTCACACAATGGGCTATCTGTTCTGTGCCCATCACGTATAACGAAACCCGGTTTTTAACGGTGTGAGCCCTCAGAATTACCGCTAAGACACCGGGGGGGGGGGGGGTTTAAAAATGTAATGAAAACCCGTAACTCTTTTGAAATATAAAAATAATTGACAAACCAATATATCTGAATTCGTTACAGTTTTATGTATTTGTTGAGGGATATATATGAACATTCTTTAATCTAGAGGAAAAGCCGAACACATTTTGATTCAAGATTTATTTTATATTGTCTTCAAGTCTTTAGCTGCTGCTCATCCTCATATCTATTCACGGAACAAAAATTGCAGACTTTAAAAACGAACAATACGCTGTGACCTATACACTTGATATATTTCCAAGTTTATCAGAGCATATTCTTTTAAAACAAGTGAATATCCAACCAGTAATGGATACCGCATACTTCTGATCAAATTAATGTCTAATAACGCTTACGATATATTCTTAAACGTAGCTTTCTCATTGTTAAAAAGACAAACCTGTGGGCATAACATGCCTAAGATTATATCAATATAGTAAGAGTATCACAACATTTTTTTAAAGGAATTTTGTACAGTAAATCCTAAGAAGTGACAGAATTACTCGAGTTTTACAAACTATTTTATTAATAAAACGTTAAATTCGTCAAGTTTTCAGAAAAGCATCAGTATTTTTTACGCATAACAATTCTATAAGCATAAGTAATTTTCAATAAAATTCGTCAAGTAATCGAGTATTTTTTTGTAATTTGTTTTTTCAAAGAAATTTATTTATGGAAAAGTTGTGTAAAATACTGATTTAGGCTATGTTTTTTGATTGATATTTAAATTAGTAAGATTGTTAGTCGGTTTGTCTGTTACTTCAATTTCGTGAGTATTGAGCGAGTAATTGTTTAATTATTTGTGAAGTCAGACCTACTGTTAGTTCGTGAAACTGTGTAAGTGTAGAATGGGTAGTCGAAGAAATGAAACACTTTCGTTATCACTAATTGGACTGGACTTTGCATTACATTTCACCCAGTAACTCGAGAGACCCTGCCCAACAATATAAACTGTTAAAACACTGGCTTCAGAAATAGGATTATTTTGGTAAAAAAAAGTACAGAATCTGTACTCGACTTCAAGATCGAAACATTGCTGGAAATGATGAAACGGTGGAAAGACGATTAATAAGCAAAAGGCAGAAAATTAAAAGATTAAAAAGACGGACAAGAATTATATGATTTAGATAATAACTGCATCAAAAATAAATTTCACCGAAGACATGGCCAATGTGCAAAAGGATTAACAAGACGGACAAAAAAAGTCGAAGAAATACAACAGCACATTAGAGAAGTTTAACAAAATAGTAGCTATAGATAATAGGAATGAATAATTCATCGTAAATAACAAGATTATGAAAAGATAAATGAAGCATAAACGCCACGATAAAACATCTAGAACAGGGATTCCCAACCAGGGGTGTTGGCCAGTCTAGGGGGGGGGGGGGGTGCGCGGAAGAGGCCTATACAAGATACGTTTCCCCCAAATGTTGCCAAGAGGAAATGCCAAATGCACACTTTTTAGAGGAGGGGTGCGAAGGCCACAAAAGTTTGGGAACCGCTGATTTAGAAACTGAATTGCCAATAGCACGGTTCAAACCAGTCACATATTTATCTGCGTCTACTCAAGAATTATATTTTAAACACCACAGACTATGCAATATGAAATAGGAGAACCCCTCTGCTTCATCATGTTATGGAATTTAGCATACCAGTACAGCAATATCGCTCATTAAAGAAACCAACAGATTATGATCGAAAGATCGATGTGAGGCATATCAAGAATAGTTTAAAAGTTACCAGGCTGAATGGATGGAGTAGTGAACAACAAGCTATTCATCTTGCTGCAAATTCAAAATTAGACAACCTTCCAACTCGAAGCCATAACAACTACATAGAATTGGTGGCTATCTTATAAAACGGATATGGAAAGTCACATCAAAATGAAGTTTCTAAAGCAAAGTTTAGGAACACAGTAAGAATGAGTGAGATGTTGAACTCGTTAGCGTGTGACAAATTCATAACAATAATAATCGTCTGTCGAGTCAATGATGATCACTCGTTCTTTTCCAGTTTGAACATGCATGTGGTTCAGTAGACACACTCATGACTTTAGAATCTATTGCAAAGTTAGCAAGCAAATGTGTTGCGACAGGTCTGCTGGTTGACTGGTACTTTTCTTCCTATTCGTTTGCTGTTAAGGTCCTGCCATGTTTTGTTTCACCGTGGATCACCATTCTTCACTTTGCTAGTTTTGTGCTCGAACTCCCCAAGAATTGGGGTTAATGTGGTAAATCAAAACATACAAATCAGAACAAAAAAGAATATGTGTACATCTCTAAAAACTCTTCAGTTGATGATGGAACTTGAATCAATTAAATTCGCAGATAAACAACTAAATTCACCAACTAAATTACATAACTGTTAATTTAGAATGTAAAAAAAAAAAAAACAACCATAGGACCGAAGATATGTCAACAGTAGATGCAGATGAAACTTTTATTTAGACAACTATTTATTCGGGATAAGAGAAATAAACCACAAAGCAGAAGGTATTTCAACCGCAACTTAAAAGTACATAATTGCTAGGAACTGTATGTAAAATTCTTAAGGGAATAGAAACTACTCTCAAAGAATAAGAGGAAAAGGAAGTTTCTACAAAAATGGAAAACATGAACTTACAGTTGAGACTGTGATGAATCATTCACTGATAATAAACAATGAAAAAATATTCTGAGGATAAGAATACTGCGTCTGCCCAACTGAGATAAAAATGCATTATTTTAATAAACCCTCTACGAGTCACTGGGTTCAATGATGGGAAGCCTTACAACATATTGATTGATACTGATCCTATAGCTAACATGTTTCTACCCGATCTCGTAATGAAAGGTATGAAGTTGCTTAAAGAGATAAAGTAAGACTCTGGATAGAAGGAAACAATAAGTGTTCATCGAGCTCCAACACATGATGAAAATTATAAATCTATACAACATGGTTTTTGGGTAATTGGTATAGAGAAAGACTACATCTTGAGAACAGATTTTATGTAGAAACAAAGACTACCTTTGAAATTCTTCACAGTCCATGATTAGGAAATTCCTGTTGCACTCCATGAAAATTACACCACCAGTAGTTGGACTTCCAGAGAAGCACAAGATAATGAAAACAACCAACATACATAAAATGCACCAAAGCAGAATCCAGAAAGGTGGGTAACTGAAGCCAAAGGTCATCCATCATGACCGTCTTTGGAACATATATGTGGGAGGAAAGCCATGTCGTTAGTTTCATAGAAGATTTCACCAGAGGTAAGTCAGCCTGCTGAAGTGACTCTTAGAGTATCACCAGGGATGAAGTCATTAATGTATTCCATGACCCCCCCCCCCCAATGAAAAACAGCAACACAAATAAAGAACATGAGGTCATTCTGATTTTATATCCTAAGCCATGGAAAACAATACAATAACAAAAATTTGGTAACTGGGAAGCTGAGTGACAGTAAATACAAAATATTTTGTTTGTTGGTCAACATTTGGATTGTACACTGTTTTCACACATTTAATAATTTAATGACTGTTAATGTCTCTAACATTAAGAATATGTTTTTCGTAAGTTAGAGGTATGTAGTGTTTTTGGCTTGGGGACGTTTTTAACGTAATGTGATGAGTGCGAAGCTTATTATAATTTTCCTTAAAGGTTGGGAAACAATTTGAATGTTATAAAACGTGAGATAGGCGAAATTAAAAAATTTTGTTATATAGATATGAAAAAATTAGCAAATGACCATTTAACTTTAATTGTAAAGTTGGGCCTGTCATTAGTTTGTGAAGTGAGCTTTTTTTAACAGAATGATCCTAAATAGCACACAATAGAAACAGAAAAACGCCTTTCTCAAATAGTAATTGTCCCTATTACTATGCATTTTGATAATATCAAAATTACATTTTCAGTAATAAGAACGAGAGGGATCCTCAGTAGCCACGGCTGTAATAAGACCTCAAATCGGTTAAGAGATGGAGCTATTAGCTATAACTTTGTACTTGAAAAAAACAAACTCAGAGCCATTCCACAAGTCGTTATGCTGCGGTTAAAAATACTATTTTACAGAGTTCAGTGTGGAAGACTAATCGCTAGTACTGATGTGACCTATTCTTCCAATGTGTTAATGTTTGTTAGTTGGTGAGAATAAGTGCAAACACAAACACAAGATTTTACAAAATAGTTTTGATGGATAGAGATGAAGGTTAGTAGAAAGAACGAGTCAGCTTCAAAAAAAAAAATTGAGATTTTATTTTTCAATTATTTGCTTCATTGGTTTAGTGTATTAACTTAGTCGGAAAGCAACTAAATGGGATTTTCTTATGTTGATAAGATGAATTGATAGTCTGGTTGTCATTAGTACACCACCAAATCATAAAAAAATAAACTGTTGATAATTCCCTTTAGAATTTTGACCAAAGTTTATTAGAAGAGTGGCTCAGTGACCATCCGGAAATATGAATACTCATTAAGATTTATAACTGAAATTTTCACATTTATCTATAACCTGAACCCCTAAAAAGGAAGCGTGTCTTCATTTCAACAGGAAACTTAATTTTGGATGCTTTGTATTTAAATACTCAAGGAAGGTAAACAATTATTAACTTAGAAAACTAAAAATGTAATGCATGTGAAATTCGCAATGTGAACTTGTTGGACGAATGTTTCCAACAGTTTTAAGTTTAAAGCTCTTTAAATCATCTAGTTAGAATAAAGATGTCCCCATAAGAACTTATTCCGTCCAGCATTAGTACATACAATCACTTACTAAGCTTCTTATTTTGGAAACGATTTTGTTCAAAACACGGTTAGAGACGCTTTTGAGTTTGTTGACATGCTAATATTGGCAATTTGGCATCACAGACAAGTCAGTATTTAGGAATCAAAGAAATTTCTTATTACAAAGTCAATAACAAAATATGTGGTAGATTTATAAGAATTTTTCACGACTTGTCCGAGTAAATACCAAATTTTTCAGATATGAAGCAGAATGAACACAGTATATTACCCGTTTTAACAGGAAGTGTGCATGGTGATAGCCTCAACATTGGACCTCTACTTACTAGCATCTTTCTTGATGAATTAAAATTAGTTCTGTACAAATTTATATACTTAGAAACATGTTCAAGGTGTTTCACTCGCACTGTTTTAAAACTTAATTATGAAATCATTTATTTTAGTTGCTATATGTATATGTTGTATAAAAACAAATACACTGATAAATTAAGTCATTCTTTACCAAAGATTTCTAGTAACAAGTATATGGAATTTTCAATACACCCCGTTTGTTATCCTTTGCTGCCAAATGAGGGTTTTTAATCAATACATTTTTTCTCTCAATACCATATTTCATTAGGCTGTCATAGTTACAAAGTCATAGTTGAATAACTCTTTATACCAGTCACTTATGAAACAGTTATAGGGTGTAGAACATCTCAGAAGGTAGAATATGATACTTTAAAATTCTGTATCTAATTGATATTACACTACAGTAATATTGACAATTTATATTACATCGTTGTTTATCGACCCAGTACATAAACAACTGATATAAATATAGTTCATATAAGACTTTCTATGTTGTACCCCAGCCGGCTTGATGAATACTGGTATTGTAGGAAGTCCTCGTTGGTTGCGGCATACAATAAAATAGTGCATAGTTGGAATGCTATTGTACACTCTTCTTTCGGTAATTCGTACTGGGATATTAAATAATGTTGCGCTTTCAATAATTGTCAGTCTTATTGTTGTGTAATGTCATGCTTCATCAGCTGTTGTCTTATTGTTTAATATCCAAAGGCAAGAAGAGTTGATTGGAATATGTGCCCTGATTTAGCTCTTGATTTCGTAAATTTGTTTTTGAATTTCTATGAACAACAGATTCAAATTTGTTCAGCACGTTTATGATTTTTATAGATTTGTAACATCCAAAAAGTTTCTTTTAAATATATTTTTAAATGGTAAATATTTAAATATATAATTTAAATTCAAATGAGGCAAAACGTTTTTATGTTCAGATTTAAAATTAAGGCGGCTCAATATCAAGAATATTCTTTATGTCTCCCGTTTTAAATTTTTTTTAGTTAACTTTAAAAACCAAAAGCTTTAATTTTTGTGATAAGGTTATTTTACAAAAAGTTACGCTTGATGCTTCTTATTACAGGGTGATTATGAAATTAACAAAGTATTGGGAATAGTCTGTAGGACAAACCAAGAACATGTGAGCAAAATAATTGTGTATTTGCACAACGAATCACTGGTTTCTGGAAATAAAATCAGGAAGCATTGTACGTGCAAGTCAGTTTAGTATATAAACACAGGATGGAGCATACAACTGTTATTCGGTGACTAGTAGTAATTGATTTTAAGTTTATACCAATAGATCACGTTGATGGAACTGTACTTTCAAATGGCTGTAACACTGAAGCAACATTCCAGGCATACAGCCGCAAGACCAACAAAGAGCGTAGGCACACACAGCTAGCTGCTGTCGCTGCCAGTTAGTTATAAAGAAATAGTCACTTCCATCAAGCCTGATGACTAATGGTTATGAAGTTTTTCAAGATAAGGACTTTGATTATAACCCAACAACCACCCTTTACCTAAAGGATCTTATTAAGACCAGTTTAGGTGACTTACAGAGATGTTACAAACTTAAATATCAAATAACACTGTTAGAATGGACACACCAATCTAAACTTATGGTAGCAGCTCTGAATAGTTTCTGGAGAGACACCCTTAGTGCTATTTCCATAAACCAGTGGAAAGTATTTCCCATGATTCATTATGCATGAAGATAAAAATATGTCTCCTATGTTACATAGTTTGCCCTGAAGTCTGTTTCAAATACCTGTATTGACTTTATTATCACCATGCAATTTTTTTTTCAAAATTGTGAACTTTCACCCTTTTAACAATTAAATATAATATGTTCCCCACAACAACTTGTTTAAAGTAAACTATACTTGAGTTTTAATGTTTTTTATTTTAAGAAAAAAATTAAGTAATTAGACAATTACATCCTAAAGTTTAATTAAACTCTTATCAGGGTAGGAATTATTATCCACACATTCACAGGATGTGTGAACTGACTGGCTAAAATTTCATTTTCTAATTAAAAAATAACATTAGTTCTTGTTATTATTTTTTTGCAAATCAGATTCTATTTGTTTTCTTTTTATCTGAAATACATAGAGATAAAAACTTATTGGTAGCTTGAAAAACAAAACACAGAAAATGGTACCCATGGAATTCCATGCTGATAAATTTTGGCTGAGAAGTGACTCCCAAAGGATGAAAAGCATTCAAATACCATAGTTTTGATGGATGTCTAAAGGTAGAATGTTTGAACTTAATAAATACATTCTTACAGTTTTTAACTCATACAAAATGCATTTTAACAGTCAGTTAGCAGCATTGTTACACACAGTGACTGTAGGTTGGTGACATGGAAACCCAAGAGTTTGTAAGGATAAGTGTGGGTAACAAAGAAAAACAAAATTCTGAAACTGCAATACAAAACTGGGAGTAGTTAAAATGTATATATCACTATTAAGTGTTGCTGATAGTTGCTAATGTCTACTAGCAAAATGATTAGTCCATTAACAAAACTTTAAATGGGCCAAATCTTTACAACAACTCCACTTGCACATATTACTGCAGATAGTTACACTTACAGAACTTATGTGATTGCCTTTACATTATCATTACATTTTTGTACGTTTTCTTCCTTGCCATAAATATACATTATAAGCAGATAAATATGGCTCATAAACAAAAGAAAAATGTGGTACAGTTTCATTGTTCATCAGACATAAAGCTCTTAAAAACTCAATTATCCTATACCTCTGAGAACAAGCTAGTCATTGAACAATGTCTGGCTCAGTGCCAAAATCCTAAAATTCAGGTCCCATCAGTGATATTATCAACTTGTCATGATCAGGAATATTGACAAGCTTCTCAGTCAACTTTCATTCTATTAAAAACTGTTAGTTGTGTTCTCCTGCAATGCCACAGCCAGGCCAAAAGTTCTACTAACACATCCACTGTGAAATTTGTGAATATCACCTAATTGTAAGATGTTAAGAATCTGTAATATGTCTTGGTCTTCCCTTTTATTTGTGCTCTAATATTTGCATCTCTTTGTAAATGTTCAAAATGAGCAACAAGGCCCTTGTGTTACCGTATAATCACTTGCAGAGCACTTCTCATGTACAGGTTTTATCTTGTTCCTATGGCTTTGGATGGTGTCAGTGCTATTTGTTTCAGCGACTTAGCAACACTCTTCAATTCTCTGAAAAGCCTTAAGAGTAATAGTACATCTTGTACAAAAACTGTAGCATGCCAGTGAAACTTTTCAGCATCGGGTTCTCTTCCAAATCATCATGTACTGCCAGTTCCAGTCAAGGGACTATACACTACTGGCTTACTAAGTTTGTACTGAGTGGTAACACTAGTTATAATTTCTACCATAAAACAAGTACCATTGGAGCAAAAGTCACTTGTCTTTTTCTTCCAAGTATCACACTGTACAGATATAGTTGTAACATCTGCATCTCTGTGTCCAACAGATTTATAATGATATATCTATTGAAGATTGACACATTTGATTATTGGTGTACTATCTTCTATGATTTTGAAAATAGACCACCTCTGTTTCCATTATGTGCTGAATAGCAAAATTTTGTCAGACTGTTTCATTGTGTTCTCAGCAACTGCATTTCTAGTGTCTATGACTGTTGCACCAGTGGTTATTGTAATACCCATTTCTAATACCCTTCATACTGTTTAGTAAGTCATCCATCCTTGGTAACAAAATAATAATTAACATTTTTGCAGTCTCCCTTTAGCATTTTGACTTAGCCTCAACAATTATCCCCAAGTAAGATGCATACTGTGCATTTGATATGCTTTTGGCCGTGATGATACTTTAGATACTATTTACACATCAAGCAAACTTAATATCACAATTACAGTCGTACTTGATCCAAGGGTAGATTTTTGCTCATTCTTACCAAAATTTGTAAATATAACTGCCTGATGAGCTACATTTAGAACTAGAATTTGCATTGTCAAATGAGATACATGTAGAAGTTGTAATGTCACTTAAAGTTTCTCACTTGTATTTATTAGAAGCAAGAAAATAATTCACTTGGAAAGTCTTTTGTATTTTGAATACTCAACACAATTATTAATTATTCAATAATTCATATTACCCACCAGTTCTTTTTTTGTTTTATGACACACCAAGCCATCCTTGTAGAAACTCAGTAATCATGCTGTTAACCAGAATGCTTCATTGAGCTTATCTTGTTCCCAAACCTTCATGCCATTTTCACTAGCAACAGTTGCTAGGATAATATTTTATTGGCATATTGGGTGTGGGCAGACTTAACCTCAAGCACTGTTTAGAAAATTTTCTCATTAATATAACAAAATTACCACTAAAGCAGAAAATGAGTATTCTACCTTTGAAGTTATAAGTGAACTTGTGACATATTTAATTGGTACTTTAAAAAAAACAAAAAGTCAAAAAGAGACAAACCTGGGTCTAAATAATCGTGAATTACCTTATTATTATTAGTATCAGTGAAAATGTAAAATTCTACTCAGGTATAATGTCCTCTACTTTGCAGAAAACTAGTTTGTCAAAATTTACTTGCTAGGATATAAAGTGGTTAATCATAAAAAATACGGTGATGAGTTTGAAACGAAAAACAGTGCAAAGAACAATTAACACATGAGAAACCCCCTTTTTAGATTAATAATAGAGATTGAGTGTTATAAACAGACGAGTTTATGGTTTGATAAACTATTTTTTATATTATTTTAACAGAATGAAAATACTCCAAGTGTTACAGAGAGCAATAAAAATAGGTACGTGAACGTGAAACATTTCCTTGATATTGTTTCATAAATTCGGGCTACAATAAATGAATATATTGGTTACATTATTGTACATAAACCAAACTGACCAGGTTACAAAAACTTGTTTCGCATAAAATGGTATATGCTTTATGGTTGTTAGTATATTAAACGATTTTCTACAAATCGAAAAATAAATGCCATAAGAAATAAAATGATTGGTGTTCGAAATACACACACACACATTCATACACACACACACACACACACACATATATATATATATATATATATATATATATAACTATTAAAGTAGTTACAAAATTGGTGTACAAACTGTCATCCTGAGGCAAACCAACCAAATATAGTACGATAGCCTTTTTAAAACCACATATTCGTAAAAGTACCAGGTATCAGCCAGAAATGAATATAAGTGATATAAAAATCAACAATATTTAAACAACAAAATGTATCTTGTATCCTTTGGTGTAATTCTGTAGATCTGTGATAGTGCATCCTTTGCTTTTTAGTTTAAATTATGCAAAATAAACAACAAAAACGTCTCTTGTATTCATTTTTTCAAGTTGATTGCAACTGCATTAAAAATGTTGTTAGCACTGAATTATACATGTCTTGCACATTGCCTGTAATACCAAATTTTCTAATTATGTCATTCAAAAAGTTAAGAAACTGCGTAATTTTCAACATATAAAATCCAAAACGTTTTTCCCACTTGTTTAAAAACTGTATTCCAAAAGAAATAATATGGCCTCATTTTGTGAGCTCCAGGTTATTATTATTGTAAATTTATAAGCAAGATATCAATATAAAAAAGGGCTACTGTGAAACATGTATTAGGAGACAAGTTCTTTTTGGATATCTTTGAAAAGCTACTCATAGCCTTCCCTAATTGTGAACTGAAAGACTACAGGGAAAGCAGCTAGTCAACACCACCTACCGCCAACTCTTCTGATGGGATTTTACTTTTACTCTTGTAATGCACACACGGCCTCAAAGTGCGAAGAACGATATTTTGGGAGAAGGAGGGCAGTAACATGATGCGAAAGATCAGACTCGCAAATCTATAGTCCAGTTTGCTAACTACTCTCAGCCATAGAATACTTAACTACAAAACGTTCATTTCCTAAAACTAGCTTACATAAACTATTCGAATTCAACCAAAGATTTCACGAGTTTATATTTAAGATTTAGAAAGAAAATACCCGTTTTTTGTTTAATATACATTAAAAGTTCTGCTCCTGCTTAATATAGGTCTCCTCATAAATCAAAGTCTAAATTACATGCAATAAATAATATTGTTGACAAAAATTATGCGTTTTCACATACCTATAAACTTACGTTAATTTTACATATGCCGAAAAACACAAACTAAATGACATAACTGCTCTCTGCAACTCCTGTAGAATTATTCGTCATTACTTTGTGCCTGTGTCACGTGATTACCAAATTTCCGGGTCCAAGCACGAGGCCACTACTGAATAGAGCCAGTAACATACTTCACGGTGAGTCATTCA
Source organism: Limulus polyphemus (assembly GCF_000517525.1). Lineage (NCBI taxonomy): Eukaryota > Metazoa > Arthropoda > Merostomata > Xiphosura > Limulidae > Limulus > Limulus polyphemus. Next base: position 268,862 of record NW_013666929.1, read on the forward strand.
TTATTTTTGTGATTATCCAGAGCATGAGAAGAAAACACTCAATGTCTATAAATCTCAGAGAGTACAAGTTCAAAAGCGAGAGGTATCATTACAAGTGCAATGCATTCTTTGATGAAGAAAAGAGCTATAAAATGCAGGTATGTTTATCTGCACCCACACTAGCTCAAAGCCTGAAATAGTTACCCAAGCTCGAACTAGGAAGCTTACGTAATGGTAGAAACATATATATACTAGTCTTTGAACCTCCTTTTCATATAGGTAGGTCCCTGATCAGACTGAGCCATGACAAGAATGCTCACTGCCTCCAAGCACACACGTAAATCTCTCATGTACATAATGAAATTTGTACATTTTTTCTGTGAATCTGCAGCTAAGGAAATAGTAAGAACGTAATTCTTAGAGTTAATATAAAGAACGTAAATGTAAATAGCTATATCTAATAAATTTCTCAAATTGTTAGCCATACTAACATGTGACATTTAAGCTAAACTTTGTTCGAAATAGTCGGTAGTTGTCAAATATTCAGTGTTTAATAAAATAGGCTAAGGAGCTGCATTATAATTTGTTACCAGAATAATGCACTGCCATAAATCCATATTTATGGTCATGCATGACATGTCAGCTGTAAAATATGGTTCAAAAATAACTGAATTAATCATACTGTAACAAACATCGATATTTCACATGTATGACACTTGTGTTTTTAAAAGTGTTTGTTTTTAATTATGCACAAAGCTACACAAGGGCTATCTGTGCTCTGCCCACCACGGGTATCGAAACCCGGTTTCTAGCGTTGTAAGTCCGCAGACATACCGCTGTGCCACTGGGGGCTTTTTAAAAGTGACTGTTTATCGTGTTATGAAGACTTTCTCAGCTGGACCATGCTGGTTATTCGCAGCATAAATCTTACCCGATTACTTTCACCTATCGCCGTTTCTATCATCAACTAGAAACCGGTAGAAAGACAACTTTTATAAAAGGACACGAAAGACAGATAATCACGTGACCACTGCGGCACACCTAACCCCAGAGAACAAACATTGTCAGATGCTATGAAAGTATCGGATCACTAAATATGTAATTGTATGGCTGCAATGTTAACTACAGTAAAGATAAATGAGTGACGGAGTATTGATATGAAAAAGTCATTTTAATGTATATTCAAATATTTTCCCAGTAAAACGTATAGTCACTGATGTAAAGGTTAAGAACATTTGAACACTTTTTCATTTTTCAAACATAGGGAGCAAGATGGACTAATGCAAGTTCCCCATTAGAGCGTCATAATGAATGGCCTTATCACCTAACTTCTACATTTATAAGCTCAAGTATTTGCATAATGCATACATAACAGCTTAAAAATAAAATGGAGTACTTCATGGTTAAGGTGAATATATTTTGAAAACCAGAATACACTTTTGCAGTACCACAGGGAAATCACATCAAAGCTCTTTCAAGTATGACATAAAAACTCTATTATTAATTCTTTATTCAAATATTTTACAATAGTGAAGTTTTTTGGACACTGGAAATTTGAAGTAAGTTGCAGCACTAAGAAGGGTATTCTCTGACAAGCTATGAAAGATCCCTAAAATGTTTTAACAAAAATACTTATCGCATCCAAAATTTGCGATCGATAAAAAGCTAAGTGTTCAGATGACAATAATAAACACACGGACTTAAAATTTCATCAATAAGACTACTTCCAAAAATTTGTCAGACCTTAATATCAGTCCATACCGCTATTCATAACCTAGATAGCTGTCTCGGCTACTGATCTTTTGAATCCCTCGAACAATGCAATTTTATACATATCAATACCTGATCGTTCATCATACATACATTTTTAAACTGTTAATTTCTTTTTTGTTTAGTTAAAATAACTATGAAAAAATCAAAGGTTCCAATTTCGTCCCTGGAGAATCAATGGTAAGTTTATGGATTCGATTTCCCACGGTGGACATAGCACAGATAACCCATTGTATAGCTTTGTTATAAAATAACACGTTCCAATTTTGTGTTGCTTACTTGTTTTCATACTTAAAACGAAAGACAACATAACAGGCCGAAAACTTCTAGTGGTTGAAATATTAAGCAGTTGTTCTTTTTTTAACGTGTATATCAAACCGTTAAATGACTTCGGGGAGAAAACTCAAACATTATTGCATCACTTGTTTGTTAATTTCTTTCACTAATACGTGAACTTCAGCGTATAAAAAAAAACGACCTCATCTATTCTTTGATTCGCTACTTCCGCTGCAGCAGACTAATTTCGTTGAATTCACAGCTCAGTCTGGTTGGAATAGCGAAGCAAATAGTTATCCTCAAATAGTGGTGGAATGTAAACAGTTTACTTGGTTTTAATGTATATTTTACTCACCAAATTATTGCATCATGAAAGATAATTTTACGTTTTTGTCCGTATGAGCATTCAGTGTAAAGAACCAACCAAAAAAGTTGGGTTAACTCGTTTATGATCTTCTTAAAATATGGGACACAAATAACATTAGGATTAATTGCAATATTAATGAACTTTTTTAGTGTACGAGTTTCTAATTAGAAACTAAAATGAGGAATCCTGGCATTCTGATACCTAACAGTTAAAAAAAATGTATTTAAAAAGCCTTTGAGGGCAATGTGCATCTCCCATAAGTAATTCTAGGAATATTGTGTTTTCATTATCTTTATTTTACATGGTTAGTTTTATTCTTTTTTACTTAGTGATGATTAGCTGACTGTTTATCAATTAAGCGACTAGCAACAAAAAGGAACTATGCGATGCAAAATAATAAAATGTAACTACTTTGGTTTTTGTTTCACGCATTTGTTTCGTATCATACGAAAAGGTAGATCTACCTTTCCTCTTTAAAATTTGTCGAATATATGTAATCACATATAGTTATATTTAATGATGAGTGTTTTATGTACTGAAAACGTGAAATTCAATGTTATGCATCTTAAAGACCTCAATGTTTTATTCATATATGCAGCTCACAGTACCATATTACGTAAACACCTTAGTATTCTATTTATAGATCCATTAAGTTTATTAACAAGGATATGAATAACACAACGTAACACTTACTGTATATTTTTTTCTCAAATTCCGTCACCCATGAAACTTCATAAACCGAAAAAAAAAAGAAAAAAGAAAGAGGGAACCTGGAAATACGAGCTGTGCAATTGTAAATTTCACAAATGCAAATAATTTTGTTTCTGGTAAACATGTACTCTACATTTTATGATAACTCCTTTATACTTACATAAATTGTTGCAGTTTTCATAGTATTCGTGCATACTGTATATTTTGTGCAATGTTTATAAAAGTTAAGTATTGGTTACTGAACACTATGTCGAAACACAAAATCAGCTTCATATTTGTAATAAATTCTGCTAATTTCTATGAGAAAAGTTTGCAATAAAAGTTGAACACATTTTATCTACAATTTGTTGAGACTCCCATAGGATCGAAACGTGTATTTTTTTTCTCTCTCTCTCTTTCTTTGCTTTTTACTAACAATATCTATGATGGACTGGCATCCCATCCAGGGAAAATATGTCACCATCTCATCCGCTTGTAACCACTTGAAACCGGAGATCCAAAGCACAGGCCCTTTGTATCTTAAGAGTAACAGCATGGATTTAACCTTTTTTCTTAACCAACAACTAAACAATTATAAAACCTAGGCTGAAATGAAGGCTTTTTACATTTCTCCAACTGTTCTAATTTACCTTGAATATCTAATGTTTACGCGTGAGAAATAAATTTGGTTGAAATTTTCGTGCAAAAAATCTTATTCCTTTAACATAAATCGAATGGTTATTGTTATAGCCATGTAACGTTTGCTTTTACCAAACATGAAAATCAACTAGTTTCAGTCAGAAAGTAGGAACGAAATAAACAACTTTTAGAAATTAGAGAAGCTAGTTTCAATGTGCAGCATATGGCAAGATTCAGTAATATTTCTAGGGATCTTATCGCATATTCCTGTATTATACTTTGTTTCTTTATTGGCATCTGTTAAGACTGTCAGAGAACGAGAGTATCTACTAGTTACTTTCATTACTATATACTCAATATATGTAAAACCACAAACTGCTTGACCTACAATTTCTCATTTGATGATTTAAAAGGTGTCATATTTGAATTCTTTAACAAAAGAAATGGTTTACTGTTGTTTCGACTTGAGACCTTTAGAAAGGGTGTTAACAAAGTAAACAAAATAATACGTCATGTTTAGACAAATTGTTTACGACGCCAGGAAACATACTGGTTTGTCTTGTATAAAACGTAGTGTGATATTTACCAATACACATACTTTACATTTTCAGCTTTTGTTCAACAATATATTGAAAATTAGAGCAGCTGAAAAAATATTATCTCCCCTACTAACGAAAAGCATCAGATGAGTTTAGTGTATTTAATATAAAATTCCTTAAGATAATCAATACCATTTTATCTCGAGCAAGTTGTACTACAGGTGACCATTGTTTTAAATCATTCATGAATTTATACAATTATTAATGTGGCATATTTATTTAGAAATTGGTTAACAAACTATTAATTTTGATTTGAATAACTTTGGGTCAGATTTTGGTACTAAGCGCAGAAAAGTTAAATCTCAATATCTTCGTTTTAGTAATGACAGATTATAAGAGAATGACATTACAAGAATAACTCTAAAATTTATTCAGACGATTAAATTATTAGCCTTAACTTACTTTTGTCAATATAGATAATGTGAACTCAGCAGTATAAACTAAAATAATAAAAATTTAAACCTTACACCTCCTTCAGTCTGTCAAGTGAAGTTTATAGATACCAGTTACGAAAAACGTGCATTTAAAAAGGCTAGAGAGAGAAGTATACTCAACTATTCACATAGAACAAACATTGTCACTTTCACACACAAACTTTTTAAATATTTTTCTTTTCTTGGCCCGACAAATGAATTCAAATCTGATTCTTTCTCATTTCAAATTTACAAACTATATGTCAATATGCTAAAACTAGAGGGAATATCACATTATGAGACTTACGCAAAATGTAGAATTTCCAATTGGTAAAGATAAAACCATAGGAGTAGAGGAAACCACCGCTCAAAGTAGGTCCGCATTAAAGCCCTTTTCTAACACAGCACCTTTATTATCGGTGTCAATTCATATTTTCTAATACATTGCAGCACTGTAACGCAATTAAAACTATTAAATATTACCCGCATTAAGAAACAAATGAAATGCGTATAACCGAAGAAGTTGGGCATAGTTTTATTGCACTCGAAGACTGTACCATTTAAATGATCGAATATGATTTTTTAAACTATCACGGTTTTTTTTGCCCTTCTAATACAGAAAAAAAAATAATTTATTTTGTTAGTATTAGTAAGCACCTTTTTGTTTAACATGGATTTATCTTAGCCATAATAAAATAGTAAACTGACTCGTGTCATTAATTGTGTTATGTTTCTACTTCATGAAAATTCGCTTCTTTGTTCCAGTACTAAATATTTCACATTAGCCATAATAAAATAGTAAACTGACTCGTGTCATTAATTGTGTTATGTTTCTACTTCATGAAAATTCGCTTCTTTGTTCCAGTACTAAATATTTCACATTGCATCTATTTCTCCAATATAATTCAAAGTATACCCAACTTAGCATGAAATTTTTTATTCTGTTGAAACAACGTAATTCTTAACACAAATGAAAAGTTAAAAATTCACGAATCTTCCTGTAGCATGCAATTTTTCCGTTCTTAAATATGTCAACAATAGTATAATAGCACAGTGAAAACAATAGGTCAACAGACCATATTTGAAACAATGTAAATACAATAATCTCTAGGAAATGTTCAGTGTTGTGAAACTTGATATTAACACACCCATACTAAAATGTAATGTAAATAGATAACACTTTTCCCAGTATAATTTTTCAAGTGTTTCCAAAACTCTTGGATCTTTTAAGTAGAATAAAGGTTCAGATATTCCTATCCTCTTTGCAGACTAAAGCCCATCAATATTATTAAAAACAAAACATTACTATGCTTGTTTCAACACAAGTCAGCAGTACTAAGCTTGGACATTTTAGTTGTTTAATTACTCATTTTTAGTGTACTGTATATTCAAAAAATGCTAGCTATGACTTAAAAGTGTTGTCATTATTGTTTTTCATGTAGTTTATTCAATTTGCAAATGGATAACAAGATATACTGATAATTTAGTGCCTCATTTTTGAACCTTTTTATTGTTAAGGTATGGTAACACTCAAGTTTTCTGTTAAAAAATACCAAAGGAGAAATCTTAAACTATAAACAGTTAAATGGTTTCTTTTGTTATATTGTTAGGTCTAATCTTGTAAAGCCATATATACTCCTCCTTGTAACTAGGTGCTTGTTGAATATCATATTTACAGTTTACATCCATAACGTTTCTTAAGGTAAGGAGCATACCTTCTGCTACATCTATACATTCTATTCTTTGTATCTTTTTTACCGTAATTTGTGAACAATCATGCATATTTTGATATCTTAAAAGTTGCAATTTACACATTCAGCAGGCACAGTTTGATGACTCAAGTTTAGATTAGAAGAAAAAAGAAGGGAGAAGTGAGATGAAACTGAAATGCAATTATGTTAAAAAACAGAAGGAAAATATATACATGTACTGACACACACACACAAAACACAGGTAACAACTGTCAACATCAGACAAGTATTTTGTGTATCAAGATATACAGATGATTGTTTAATCCTTTTTTGATGAGCCTAGTCACTGTTTGCAGAGGCTGCTTTAACACCATTACCCACTATGAATTGGTTAAACTTGTAAGTGCCTTGTAGCAAGCTTGTCATGGATCAAGTTCCACAATAAAAGAGCTGCTAAATCAGTCTACTCTTCTTTTCAAAATATGTCCAGTTAGACAATCATAATATTGAAGAAACAGCACAGTAACATATTAAGAGTATCTTTGTAATTTTATGACTAACACTGCTACTGTAGTATGCAGTTGTTTAACAAACAACTCAAAGTGGATCCTACAAAACTGGTGCATTTCACACACACCGCGATGAACAATCCTGCAGGTTTGGACCACAACCTACATTCAAGTGCTTTGGAAGCATATAAACCCCTATGTTTACAATAAACAAAGCAGGCTAATCTTCTGTTTGCAGAATTATATTAGAATCTATCTGGAAGAACACTAAAAAATTCTAAATTTTAGTTCATGCAAGGTATGCTTTGAATTCAGTTGAAGTCAGTAGATTTACAAAAATAAGAATTTTTTTTTATTGTGTACTACTTCAAAACATGAACTTAAAAAAATAATAATCTTAAAATAAGCTGTTTCATAAATTAATTTTGATTAGATTACATAACATTAATGTTTCTTTATTTCCGTGTTTTACTAGATAAAATCCATAGTAAATGATTGGGTGATCTTAAGTTTCTGTTATTAGTTCTTAAAAGCAGTTAAAATTCACAATGTTAAGTAGTTCCCTACAAAGTTCCAGGATATTGTTCATTTACATATACTACATTAAATGTAGCATAAATAATTCTTCATTATGGAGAAGAAAAATAAAACAGCATGATCAAATGCTGTTATAAAGCACTAGTTGAAAAAGTAGCAGTTCAATAATGTTTTAGATCCACTGCTACAGTCTAGTGATATATATATATATATTTCAACAGCGGACTGTAGCAGTGACATACTTTCAATAAGTGGCTTGGCATATGCTGTAATAAATTAAGCTTGAAATTGAGAAAACTGAGATGACAATTCTCATTCTTCTCTAGTTAAAATTAACAGCATGCTACTGATACCACTGCATGGTTTGAACCAAATAATCACATATCTACGATAAGATGTATGAATAATAACTGCAACACCTCTGAGTTAACTTCTAGCATCTCATATTTAGTCAAAATTGGAGATGTCTTTTGAACAATCTGTAATTGATGGAGCCAAATAAACTTCCATAATACACATTTCATTAAAATACTATCAATCCTAATCAGAAGGTAACTCCTGTAAAGATGAAATATTTTATGTTAATACTAACGAATTTTTGTCCAAAAGCTTTTTATGATGTGGTTATATACAACTGGAAGTTAAGCTGCTTCTATGAAGGTGCCCATTCATTAATAAAAAATATAAATGATGTACTGTACTGTATTTCAATATGTAAAGTCAGAGGATATTCATTATGATTAGCTGTAAAATTAACATCATGAGAAGACAGCCTGTTGTTTTTCTGCAGAAATGTCAAATTGGATAAATTATAAAAAAAGAAAAGGCTAACTTCTTTTAACCATTAGCAAATCAGACACAAATCCTCTGTGACTTTTGTTTTGCCAATGAAGAAGAAAGAAACCCAAATTGTGAACACACATGGTTCCCCAGCAATTTATGATGAAAATGTTTGTATTTTGGAATCACAAAAAAATAAAAGCTCAAATCAATTTGCCTCTGTCAACTAACAAATGCTAAATTCCATTAATGAGGTTGTCAGAAAAAAAAACCCAAATATTAAGAACTGATGTTTAAGAGATTTCTCAGTTTCATAATCAAAATGATAAACTGAGGTCACTGACCTATATTTCAGTATATGATAAACTACATTTAACTAATGTAACAGAAGAAAAAAAAATAACAGAGAGCAATTAGTAAGTTAAGTATCAATGTAACTAGATTAGTAAATCACAATAAAGTTCAGACAAAAAAGTTATGTAAAATTTGCTTAATCCAGCAGTTTTCTGTTCCATCCTTGAATGCTAAGTGTTTTAGATAGATCTAAGTTGATTGTCTGATGCTCTACAGTTTGATGCCAACAGGTAGGGAAGGTAGCCATACAGTAAAATAACATTTTGTCATAACCCTCTTCAGCCATACAGTAGCCTTACCTAGCTGCTGGCATGCAAACTCCAGGGTATCAGCAAATACAGACTTTAGCCTCTTCACATACTCTTATGGACACTGTGGTACATTTGCCCTAGGGAGAGGACCCAAATATGTTTGATACTCAGAAACATGAAAATGTAATCAATTTTTCATGTTGATTTAAAAGTTTTACTTTTTTCTTTCTGTTAGGAAGAGAAAAAACAAACTATTATTATGCTTAGGGTTCTGAATTAAAGATGTCTGTGATGACTTTTGCCAGAAAACAACAAAAACTATTATTTTGGCAGTGTAATAATCATTTGCAAGCTATTGACAGCTGTGTGAATAGTTCAAATACAGATGTTTCTAAAATGTAAGAGGTTCATATTAGTTTTTAAATTTAGTTATTCCTTTTGAATAAAAGATTTTTCTTACAGTTATTACCAAGTATGGAGTTTTTTAATCCATGCATTTTGAAGAGCTCAGATATGTTTTTTTTAAAACAGCCTTGTTTTTTTTGTTTGTATTTGAAATAAAGTGTACTAATTTCTTTAATATCAATGAAATCAAACAATGGATATAGTAAAAAGGACATTTTGTCAGTGTTAAAATACCACCTAAATTACCTTGCATCAAGTAATATTTAACTACTAATACATCTATGCTATTTGAATCTGGTTTTAAACAATGAATGAAGCCTTTCTTTCACAAGACTTCAAGTGTATATATAATTCAGTCAAAAAAGTGGTCAATTAGATTTCAATAAAGGATAATCCTATTATTACCAAATCAATCCACATTTTCATTCCTATTCAACAAATTTAACCCTTTTAAGAAATTCTGAGTAGTTTATGAAATTTGCAAATATGTAAAGTCCAACATATCTTCACAAGAATATTGCAGCATTAAACACACAGGAAGGAACTTCTGTTATTTATTCTGAAGTGTAACATCAGTTCAAGTTGAAAATCTTTAGACTACAAGATACTTCAAAGTCTTGATTTGTTTTTTGTATGTCCTGACTTACTGGGTTGAAATCATATAGACATAACATTGAACCTAAACATCATTTAACCTTTCATAACCAATTCTTTGGAATAGATCAAATGACCAAGGAGGAAATTACATAGGGTACTGTGGTATAATCATCTTAAGACATCTAGTATTTTAAACACTGCAAGACAAGAATGCAATTAAGGAAGGGTGCCATGGCTGGTTAATTAAGTACCATAAAGTGGAAATATGAAAATACAATGTGATATTCATACTGACAATTTCTAAGGAACTCTTGTCTCCTTTTCTATGTGCTGTTTGATATGCCCATTTCAAAATCATGGAGAATCTAGCCTTATGCACAAGAATATCACTTTATTCTAAGGAGATTTTGTCATAAAATAATTCTGCATCACAGCTTCTCAAAACATTACTTATTTAATAGGAATAAAACAAAACTCATAGAAGAGAGGAACATTTTTTTTTTGTATTTTATAAGCTCCATGTAATACTTCTATTTTTTCCCAAAATATCAACACAATGAGCCAGGATTTTTAAACCCTCCATTCATATTATTATCCATATTCTCCAGTTTTATAATGTAAACATAGTTGTAAATAGTGGTCAATCTGAAAAGGTTTTCTTTCTCCACTTCTGCAATTAGAATTTTTAATGTATTACATAGTAATATGTACAAGTCCTACAAAATGTACTTGTTATACTTGCATATGAAAATTGTTGAATATACAAGTGTAAATGAAAGTTTTTGTTCTACTACCAATGTGCAATAAAATTTAAATGACAACTGTTTAAAACTTAATTCGATGACGAGGAACCCACTTTGAGACTAATAATGGCTGGAGACGGATTGAATGGGTAATGAAGAAAAACTTTAATATAAGTTTAACATAACAGCAAATGTACAAC
>NW_013666929.1:280661-287503 GCF_000517525.1 Limulus polyphemus
ATAAGTTTTTCTTCATTACCCCATTCAAGCCGTCTCCAGCCATGTTTAAAACTTAGTTGTGTTGCTTAATAGTGCTACTACTTTAAAATCTTTGACAATTGTTCACAAATGAAAACCACAAAGACATGAAGTAAAATGTAATGCCAACACCAGTCTTAGCTGATTTGGTATTCTCCTTGAGAAATCCTTTACCCAATTCTCTTGGACAAGTTGTACTCTTAGGTGTGACAAAAAAATGTGGAATTGCTCTTTTAGCAGAGTTGACTAGGTTTTGCTCTTGTATTTTTATTAAACCTTTACAAAACAAAAATTGAGATAGGAAATAGCGACGCAAAGATGGGGCAGATTCAAGAACAGACCGATGCCTTTGTAAATAACCAAGCTTTCGTTTACCTTTGTTTTCAAAGAAAAAGTGGTCTCAAACACACAGTTGACCTTTTCTCAATAGCTTCTTGTCTTGTACGATAAAAAAACGTTCTTCTTGTAACTCCCTGCTTTCAGTCTTCTAAATCTATTTTCCTTTAGAGAGAGAAAGAATTTTGCTTAGGATTGTTAACTGCCTTGTATTTCAAGACAGGATAAATGCAAGTCCCAAAATTAAGTATACTATTGAAAGAAAATAGTTTTGACCATTGTTCAAGCAATGAGCTTGTAAGGTAACCCAATATTTTAATCATATACATTTTCTATTGGACCACCCAACAACGAGTTGTGTTATAACTTCCATCTAACTCAAGCATTTGAGAATAAAAATCATAATGTCACCGAATTTTCAATTCTTTTTCAAAATTTCTGATGATTTAGAAAAAAAATAAAAATATTACTATTTGCCTTTTTGTGAAAAATAAAATTCATAAATCATTAAGTATACACATTGAATATCAATTATCAAGATGGTTCAATTTCTGACACAAAAAAACTTCTAAATATTAGAAAGAATGGGAATGTCCAGCAAAGAATTTGTGTGATAAGAAAAATCTGTATTTACTTAAAATGTGAAACTATCTTAAACTTCTTGCATCATATGTATGTAATGGTGTTTGATAATAAAGCAAGCTTTGGGTCAACTTCAGTTCTCCATAGAAACAGCATCATGATTTCTTTATTTTAACAATTGCAAGACAGACTAAGTAATAAATATTGTGCACAAATATAATTTCCAAATGTCTGAACATCTCAGTTTTATCTTAACTTCTTTACAAAGGAAAAATCAAATACCAAGACTTTAAGTGTCATTTTTTGTGTACACATTTAATGTGTCATATGCAGTATTAAACACCATCTAGTGGACATAATAAAAGATCATCTGATGCAGAAATAATTCACAGATCATCTAGTGTGAGCCAGTAGGTATTTGAAAAATGGGACACTATAAATGAAAGAAACCCTCCATATACAACAAAAGCCACAACTGAGTATTGAAATATCTTTCTAGCCCTTTCTTTCAGTTTCTTTAACTACTTGTATGTAAAATTGGCCACCATTCACAAAAATAAGTTATGTAATTCTATGAAACATGCATTAGAAGAAAACAGTTATGATAAAGAGAATATAACTGGTTATTTTTTGGTTTGCAACATCAAGCAAGAGTGATACTTGTGTGTGTTAAGTAGTTGATAATATGCAAAAATTAAACTGCATATTCACATCATCAAACAACTACTTTTTAGTTGTGATTTGACATAAAGAACAGAAAAAATATCGACCCTAAGGTCTAAGTAACAAAAAGTGAAATATGTTAAGTATTAGGTTTGCACATTGTAACAAGTATAATGTTTCCATCATCAAATACTAATATATCATATATTAGAAAAATTAGCTTTGTAATTTTCCAAATTAAAAATTTAACACTAACAATTCTTAGACAACCTTCAGCCTTGATATAACTATATTATTCTTAAGATCACACAATATAATCTGGTAGCATTAATCATAAAAGCTATAATTATGGGCAAGTTTCAATGGATAAGTCATGTATGTCTTACAAGGATAATAAAAAAACTTCAAAATTTACAAATACTTACTTCAGGCAGGCAAAATTAAGAGACTCAGACCTTTTAATACTTGGACATCAAAGAGAAAAATGTTAAAAAGTAGCCAAGTGGAATTTACTGTAATGCAATTTGTGCTTACCTCAAAACTGTCTAAACTTTCATAATTGCACGAATCTGTTTTAATGTACAGAACCAGACAATTTGAAAAGTTGTTCCTCTTCAAACAAATTAATGTTGTTTTTTCAACCATTAACGGGTGAACCTATTTCTAACACTGATGTAATGTTAAGTAGCCTTACAATCAACTAATTCTAATTATTAGTCACTTTTGTTTTTTTATTTACTAGCAATAATTACTAACCAGTTTATACTATGTTTTGGATGTTAATGAGCTATTGTCTTCAGGGCAGTCCTGAATGGACTGTCTTTGTAGTGTTCATGGGTACAATTCAATCAAGGATCTGCTTAATAGAAAGGCTGGTGTGCACACAATTCACTCATCCAGGGTCTCCCCCACTAGAACTTGAATCCAAGTTTTTCTGATTTTGATACTAGGTTGACCAAGTTTATTTCTATTAAGTGGTGTGAAAATAATATATTAACTCTTGTTAACGTGTCTCCTATTCCATTCTTTTCATATAACATATACTGCATGGTCTTCTCTGGAATGATGGGCTATATTGCAGATGGATTGTCAGTGCAATATATAAATTATCCTCTTAAATGTTCATATTATTTTACTCTATGGTCTTCTCTGGCATGATGGGTTATTGCAGATGGGATTGGTAACACAGTACTGTGCATCTGTTATACTCCTGAATTCTACCTTTTATTGTTGGTTTGTTCAAAATTATGGAATAGCCCACAATGATACAGAAGGCATATAATAAAGTATAATACTACAATTATGAGATACAAAGAAAGATATGAGAGTCCATCTACATCCACCTAACTGATAACACAACCTAGTATCAAAGTAAGCAAAATAGATATCCCTATTGAAAGCATTCAAATAGTTAATTCAAGTCCTCATCAGGGAACACCTCTGACAAGAGAAGTTCATCAGCCTTTTAGGATGATCCAGGATAAAGCCATGGTCACTATAACCATAAACACACTTCCATAAAAATGGCAGTGGATTATCAGCCAAAATATAAGATACATACTAATTATTAATTGAGGAGCTATTACAATATTGTAAAATAATTTATTATTGTGAACTGTGCTGTATCAACTATTTAAAGTTAATTCTCTGATTCCTTTTATATTGTAAAATGCTTTTGAACTTTTAAACTACAGAGTGGGCAAAAAGTCTGGGCACTCCCCCTTATTTAAAGCTCATGTTAACTATTTAATTTGTTTATATTTTAGTAATAAAGTTTTTATGAAACAACCAACTCTTTGAAACAAAAACAAAGTTTCACTGAGGTCACCTTAAGATGCTAAGGAGGATGTCACACATGTGGAAGTGTATCATCCTCTCATGAAAATGAAGGCCAACAGACAAAACATTTTGGATTATTAATCAAACCTTTGTTAGTCACGTCAACATACAATTAGTTCTTTCAAGTATGCTATTTCTATTTTTTTTTTTTTTGGGGGGGGGCAAGACTTTTTGCTCACCTTGTAGACCACCATCATTCTAAAATTTCAACCATTAACCTAAATATTCCTCAAAATGACTAGTAGTTTTTAGCTACAAGTACTATTATAGATTTAACAATCATTGAAAATTTAACATTAGTAATAGTGCAAATCAAATTTACAACCTTTCTGTCCATTATTATAATGGGTTATTAGTTAGCCCACTCAAATTCATATTTAACAAACTTCTCCAAAAATGTTATCCATACATGAATCTAGTTAAGATATAAATAACAAGGGCCTTTAAAATAATAAAATCTTGCCCTGATCATCTAAATATCTATTGAGCCTCATCTTAAATATTCTGTACCCACCACATTTGAAGGCAATCAATCCATTCAAAAGTTCAGCTACCCTGTTAGAAAAGCAAAACTAACTAGTTAAACCTAATATTCTACTATTAAGCATAATATCAAAACTTTAGGTTTAGATATACATGCTGTAATAATAAGGATTGAATACTTTTAGATTTTAATATAACTAAATTTTACTCTCAAAATAATACTTATCTCCTCTGGAAAGAATATTATAATCTTTCACTATTACTATTTCTAATTTCTGTGTCTCAGAGCTCAAAATATTCCAGTTGTTACTCTCAACTACTTCCTTTCCTCACTGAAAGGGACCAAAAGAATGTGTGTCCACCAAATAATGGATATATTTAAGTAAATAGGACATAACTTTCTTTAAAAAAGAATCATACAATAACTCCTGGTAAATACCCATACTGTAGATATCTCTATTGACATCTATTAAGTGCCATTTTTCTACAGCTGCTACTAAGAATTGTATATACAGCCTAGTATTTCCTAGAAATGATTGATGCCTCCTTAAATTGGAGTTTGAAGCATGTTGTGAAACATATGCAAGTTGGGTCAAATTAAAAAAAAACAAAAACGTTTAGCAACAGGAGGTTTTTTTTTTAAATAATCTCTTTGAAAGAAAGTTTGCACCCTTTTTTTTCATGATTGTTACTTGTTTTCAAAGGGCCCTTGTCAAACAGAAGTCTTCTTTTTTTTCATCAAAATGATGCAGAATTTATGACAAATAAAGAAAAGGGGGTTTTGGTGATTTTTAAATAATGAAAATAAAAACATTCTCACACAATTGGATACCACAGTCACAAATTAGTAGATTTACACTGTAGGTTCAATAATATAGTCAACAATTAAAAATCATACTTGTAAATCACCTTTCAGCTCCATGCAACCTTCCATTGGAACAATGTTAACAAAATGGCAGTGACTGATATCAAATTACTGCTCTACCCGATACTGTGACAACCATGTTAAGGCAAGGTAAAATGTAATCCAAATAAAGTTCACCAATTTAAAACTTATACACATAGATTTATATTATAAGGATAAATGAAATGAAAATTGTCAATAACCAAATGTTAATAATGAAGCTTACCTATGAAAGTATAGGAGAGATTTTGTAATCACATTGGTAGTAAAACTGATATATCATGATTGACAAAAAGTATGTGTGAAATTAATTTGGCTTAAGACACATCTGAAGATTTTACCAACTGTACACTAGAAGATAAACCATATGTACAACTTCTCACACTGCTAGGGTTGGGTGATTAACTCAATAAAATTGATTACCTATGAGCATCAATTACATTGATTAGTGTTATAAAAAGACAACTGATTAATCAAAATTACTATTAACAAAATGAATGTCATAAAGATAATCAACTTGATGAAATTAATGTTTCTGATTATTCCAACTATTCAAGTAATAAACCTATTGCATTCATGATTTATTATTACTTCGGATTAATTATAGGTTGTTCATGAAACAAGCACACTGAGAAAAAGTTGAAAATATGAATATACCAAGCAGAATATTATTTGGAGTTCACTTAATGAACATAATGAGATTAATCACAGAGTTTGCTTACCATATCCTCATTACAGACTTGGGTAAGGAAATAGCAATTATAAAAAAAACTGGATCATAAGATTCATTAAGCAAGCACATGTACTTTAACATATAAAAACATACTTCATTTTCATTACAAGGGTGACACCCTGGTGCAAAAATTAGCTAAGATGTTTATTCCAAGGTGCAATTTCCTGTCGAGAGAATGGAAAAAAAAAAATAAGCATCAAATCTCTATGAAAGGAAATTACTCCACAGAATAACTGTCAAAAGAATTAATAACAGACTTAATTTATGATTAGTAGCTAGTTTAATACTGAGCTCAAAGTATATGTAAAAGTAGTAGTGACCTGAGATCAGATAACTGTCAAAAAATTAGACTATTTTCTCTTGGTTAGTAACAAGTTAATGTAAATTCTAACATACTAATGGTGACCTAAGGTTACAATAAAGACATAAACGGGCATATGGCAAGTGAACAATCACACTTAGGGCTATCTGTAAACTGTTAATAACAGTAACCTCCAATTGTTTGGTTTTATGAGAATAAGAGCTCTTGTGTAACTCTGTGATCTTGCTGAGTAAAGGATTAGCCATGTGTTGCATACCAATAAGCAACCAAATTCTGCATCAAAATTGCATAAATTTTAGCAGTAGTCATATTGTGTCAAAGAATTGTTAACTATCAACCATGTACCAGAGGCACACTAGCCAACCATGCCCTGTGCTCCATTTATGAAAGTCACAGCCTCTCAGTAAGATTTTTTTCATGTATAGTTAAGTTCTCAGTCTTCTTAAATATTACTTTAGTATTATCCTTAAGTGTTGAAATACACACAGTAATGTTTAGTACTGACAAACTATGATCCATTTCTACACACTGCCAACCAAGAATTAAGTATTTTTTGACACATGTATGTAATACTGTTATCACTGATATTCTAACAGAATTTATGAAGACAGTAACTACAGATATGCGTAACTTGTATTTGTGAGGAAATAAAATTATTTAAATATTTTGTTCTTCTTTATTTGATTTTTAACATGGAAAAATGGTAAAAGAGAATTTCTCACTTATGAGAAAATAAGTGTCATATCAATTAAACACTATTGTATATTTCTGTCAGAAGTGGTAAAGTTTCCAGCCACCTCTTCAAAATAGTAGTAGATTTTATTAACTTCTATTCCTGACAGGCCTCTGTAGTATTAACCCTCACGCTTAGTTCATCCCTGCAATAACAAGCGTTGCCAAACTTTTAAGTCATAAAAAATTTATTAAAAAGAATAAAGACAACCAAAGACAGTTTTGAAATT
>NW_013666929.1:287513-297695 GCF_000517525.1 Limulus polyphemus
AAATTGTAGATTATAATTCAAATTTTAGTATTATACATTAGTTAATTTCTTAATCTAAAAGTAGATATTAAAAACACAGCTACATATTGATTTTTGTGTGTCACGTGGTACATTGAATGGTTCAAATTATATGTTTGTGATGTCAAAATACAAAATCTATAGTTTCATACGAATTAGGAACTCAAATTACCAATATTGACAAGCTAGAATATAAAATAAAAACCTCATCTTTTCTATCTGTCAAGATATCATTTATGTACTGAATAAAACAGTGGAAATGCTTCCTTATGTACACTTACTTCTATATATAATATGTGAATAACCAATCAAAAGCTCAGAATGTCCCCTAGTGGTTTTCTCATCCATTTTGATGTGTTATCATGTTAATCTCATTCTTTCACACAATGATTTCAAGGGAATATTTCATAATTTTTCAGACTCAAATACAGCTTAGTTTCTACACTTGACAAATTATAGGGGTATCAATATAGTAATTTATGATTTTTTTTGGTTATTTAAAATGTATATATATAAAACCTAAAAAATTTTCTTTTCACATCCTCCACATGGGAAGTTTCATAAGCTTAGCAGTCTAAGACAAGCAGCAAATGAGTACAAAGATCGTAATTAGAATAGATAACTATTTGCTTTACTTCTTTATTTACTGTTCTATGTTTTAAGAAAAATAAGTTTAAGAACTTATTTGTAAATAGTATTCATGTATATACATATATAATGTATAATTGAAATGTGACTGTATTTTACAAAATACTAATCCACTAAAACACAGCCAAGATGGGTCATTTTGTAATGACTAAAGGTCAGTCTTATATTACATATCACGAATGCAGCATCATTGTAACTTCTGTATTTTTAGCCAGGCATAGCTGGAAGATCAATATAATAAATATATATAAATGTATAATGTTACAAGACTTAAGCTATTTAAACTAAACATTTGTGTTTGTGTTATAATCTGTTGTCATTCTAGAATGGAAAAAAGCATAATTTAAATTTATTTCTTAATTTTTTATGGTAGTTACAAAGCCAATCAAATTGACATACCACACAGAGTTAGGGTACAGAAAAAATATAAAGTTTTACTGAAAACAAAAGTTTGAAATGTATTTAGAAGGTTTTAGAGATTTCACAAATAATATTTGAAATTTTTGACACGAATAATAGTTTTTTTTAGTTATAACATGAAAGTCACTTGGACTGAACAAAAAAGATTCAATATTTTCACAAACAAATCTCTAATAAAAATACTCAATGAAAAGATATTTTTGTGTATGAACGTCTACCAAATTAGTGAAGATACACTTACTGCATTAAGAGTTATAGTATAAATACTTAGTGTGCAAATGTGTATATGGACTCATGTATATTATACAGGGCCCGTCATAAAAAAGTTAATGGCTTCTGTAAAAGCAGATACCCTAATTTGTAATTGTGGTGGAGAGTGAATAGACATATTTCCAATACCATATCGCATAGTACAAAATTACAATCAACAGTGTTGTAACTACCTGTTCTTGGAAGCTTATATCATTTATAAGGCAAAATATGGAGCAAGTACATTTCTTAAATTACAATCTCAACCCTTTTACTTTAAGTACTGAACGATGACATAAAATTGAGAAATCCCAATGAAAAAAGTGAACATTATTCAGTAAGTTGATTGTACTTTGTAAATCAAAACTGGGAACACTTGTATACAAAATTTGTACATGAAGTCAACATAATTCCACATACAGGAGTACTAGAAAAGGTTGCTGTATTATGAACTTGTATTATTCTAATAAAAAATAAATAATTGTTGAAGGTCTAACTATGGCAACTGCACAAGTGTCATCACATCATGATAGTATACCCAAGATACTAGCATTAATAAAAACCATATGAATGTTTATTTCTAATATATTTGTACCAAAGACTTCATAATAATTACAAATGCAATTATAGCCATTTTGGGGTAATTGTTTGTTTTTAATCAAGAGCATCATTCCCCACCTGATGATGAATGGTCACTCTACATTACAGTATGCATTCAATAAATATGTGATAAGCTCTTTCTGGACCACAGGAATGTCACAAATATTCCTCAATTTGCTTGCAAATTATAACTTACTAAATAACTAGTTTTGGATTAAACTAATTTGTATAATTTGATTTAAATTTTTAAGCCATGAAGTTTGAACATTTTATAGTGACACTTTTTTTAAAAACATTAAAAATAATTTATCTTAACTTTTAGTTGACTTTGACTAAATTTTATTAACATGTTTATTTTGATACTTTATTTTGAAAATTGCAAGTTTTATCACTCCAGGCTTTAAATTGCATAAACTGACAAATTTACTGGTGACTTAGGCCTAATCTTTCAAAATGGCATTAGGTCTGGTTGAATAAAAGTATTTTTACCAACAATATTCTTCACCGAGATAAACTTGTTTATAAGAAATAATTTATTTTCAATAATTAAGATATTTATATTTACGTGTATTGTTTTAATGTGATAAACTTAACTATAATATTCAATAAGTAAGGATTTTATTCATTTAAATATTTTGCCCTCACCAACATACTCATTAAACCTAACTAAACCTTCCTTAGCTTCCAAATACAACATGAAAACATTTTCAGCAATAAGTCTAGTTCTTTAGTTTGTTTCCAAGTCTTCTAAATGTCCCTTTCGATTATGTTGTTCTTCCTTGTAGGAGCTCTATTTTCACTTGTCTATGAAACCATAATTCTTACCCCACTTTATTCACTCCACAATGACAAACTTTATAATCTGCCCTACACAATGGTATTAAATGTTTTCCTGTAGGTACTTTCAAAGTTTCATTAATTGTTCAGATCACATGATGTGATATCATACAAGGAATAGAACAAAGTTGTACTAATAAAATCACGAGAAACAAAACATGGATGATAGTTTTTTACTAAATATAAACCCATACTTTGGGATGGCGAGAAGCATTCTAACAAGTCAATAAGCATCGAACTGGTGTATTTAGTTTTACACCCATAAAAAAGCCTATCATTCTATATGTATTTGAAGAACTTGTAGCATTCCACCACAACTTAATTCTTCGTATTGTTAGCCGACACTGGGCAGCTTGTACATAATTGAATAAATAGTTGTTTAAACATCACTATTACAAAGGCTTGGTTTGGTCTGATATTTCATTGGTGGTAGTGTCCAGGGTCACTGATGAGGAGAGGAATGCTCCGAAACTAGCCTGGCTCACGAACACACCCCCAATGAGAGAATATACTATTCCAAGCTTTCACTTGTTGTTAAACAAAAGTTTAAAAAACTCTATTTAATAAAGTCAATAAGCATGTTGTTTATAGGTGTAACTCAAATTTATACAGAAATACATGGTTGAGCAACCTTGTTCGCAATTTATACTAAATAAATCTTACAAAATGACAAAACATCAATTTAAAACATTTTTGAGCTAAAAATTGTTGAAATAGAGCTAGGATTATTATTTTTACATGTTTAAAAATTTGATATTCAGTGTGCACTCAGCACCTGAAATTGCTCAATGTTCTGGGAAAAATTGTTTAGTGGTATATTTGTAGTCACTTATATATCAGAAACAAAAAAATTTAAGAATAAAAGTGAATATAAAATCCACATGTTTAAGTCCTTTATATACTAGCCAGCTTTTATTAAATATATTAAAAATTTGGTGGACTACTACAACTTCTTTTTGAAGTTATGCTTTCTTTGTTAACAATAAAATAGGAAATGTAAGAAAACTATATTAACTCTCTCAACACGAGGTCAGGCGAACTGACCAACCTTGTAACTACTTTGTACTTGTTATAGTTTCCATACTATATATAACTTTTGATGCAGTATTTGTATCTTCAGGAAATTTGACAATTTTAATAAACATTACATGTTGCTTGTACATAAAAAAAAAGCTTTTTAATGAAGTAATTTTACAAAAGATTTGTTCATGAATATATCAAATCTTTTTTTTTTTACTAGACATGCAAAGTGAATTTTAAATTATTAGAAATACTTTTCTGTCTCAAAAATGTCAAATTTCATTTGTGTAACCTTCAAAACATTCTAAGTAAATATTAAACTTTTTTTCAGTAAAACTATATTTTATCTATTACGTCTACCCTAACAATAAATCTGATTCTTCAGTCAATAGACAAACTGAAGTATAAAGAAAAGTTATAAAACCAGAAATAAAATGAGCAGCTGTGCTCTTTCTACTTTATTATTAGTCATAAAATTTTAAGGTACTTCTTTTGAGTTTCAACTGCTAAACATTTCACATGTATTTTTTTTACATATTTTACTGTTAATGACTGAAGTAGAAATCAGCTGAAAATAAAGCAACAACTCGCTGCTTGTGTCATTAGACTGTTTATGCAGCCCCATAATACAATACTCTCTAGAGCAACAAAGCACATGCAAAAAAGAAAATGCTGTCTTGACCCCTGCTTCAAGAACACCATGAGGAATATATCAGTTTATGTATCCTCCAGTATTTACAATGAGAATTCCCCCAGAGTAATAAGATTGCATTCTGAATCTGTGAACACATTTATTATATGGAGCCGATCCAATAAACACTGCAAGTGTTTGAGTACTGGTCATCCTTCTGGGATGTTTGCAATTTATCAGTATTCCGTATAGACATACAAAGATAATATTTATGCTCATGATTATAAAATATTTCCTTTTCAGCATACTTATTCACCAACCAATAAATACTATATATAAAAATATTCACAAATGCTTAAATTTTACTTATTGTTTTTATAAAACATAGAAGACTAAATAATAAATACTTCAAAAAACAAAGATTTCTAGTACTTGCAGTGTTATGAGATTTTGTGCTCGTGCATCTTGCAAGCCAAGCCTTGCTGTTAGCCTCATTCCCTCTTCCAAATGGAGGGTGAAGAGAGATTTGTTTTTGTAAGCTTCAAATATACATTTAAAAAACAATCTAATTATCAACTTGCTATATTAGTGTGCACAAAACCCCTATACTTTATATGTTATCTATACATCGCTATAAAAAATCTCACACCTGTCAGAACAACAACTTAGTCACCACAATTCAAGTTTCAGCAAAATTATTACTTTGTCCTTCAAGCTATTTACAAACAACTGCAGGTTTACATACACAGGAAACTGCACTTTCTCTTGGTAGTAAACACTTAGTCAAAAGAGTTAGGTGGGACTAGACAAGAAGTTTAAAAAAATAGAGTTGGAGGAACCATTCCACTTGATTGACTAAATATACTGACATCTCAGCAAAGGAGGAGGGAGATTTTTATATTATATTTTAGCTTGTCTATATCCCAAATTCAAGTTTCTAATTCATCAACCACTGTACACATTGTATGGTAGGTGTAATAAACTATAAACTGGGCAATAAGACAATAGAAGGTGCTATGTGACAAAAAAAATTGATACTTAATATTCTTCCTTCATATTTCCTCTTAAATTATATTAACATTTGAATTATAAACTACATTTTGATATCATTTCTATTAACATACGTTACTTAATAAAATTTTGAAGATAACTCTAACCTGCCTGCAGCAAAGGGGTTAAGAACTGATTCATCAGGTGGAAAATAGTTTTATAATAAATGTTAAAATCACAGCAATACCAAAAAATATCTAATTATGAACACTATGGAATTTCATCAAATTCCATCATCAGCACTAAAACATGAATCAAATTTCATTTATTAAATTTTACAGTTATTTTTCCAAATTACTAATCTTTAGAGTAGTTGATTTTGTGGCCAGATGGGTGCACCCTGCCTCTAGAGCTAAATTACATGTTTGAATTAACCCCCTCGAGACACGTCAAAGCTCATGTCATCGCATTTGTTGACTCAATTTAAAATATTATTTAACTACTATTTCATGAATTTATGTCAATAAGTTCGGTATCAAAAAGTAGATTATAATTCAAATTTTAGTATTATACATTATTTAATTTACTTTAAAAGTAAATATTAAAAAAAAAACACAGTTAAACATCAATTTTTGTGTATTACGTGGTATGTTGAATGTCACACTGGTTCAAATTAGATGTAACCAATATTGACAAACTAGAATATAAAATAAGGACCTCATATTTTTTCTATTTGCTGAGATATCACTCATATAATGAATCGAACACTGTGCCACCCTGCCTCTTTCCACTTTTGGAAATGGTCCCTTATATACACTTACTTCAATATATGACATGTGATTAACCATTTGAAAGCTCAGAATGTCTCCTAGTGGCTTTCTCAGCATTTTCATGTGTTAGGATGCCATCTTGTTCTTTCGAACCCAGATTTCAAGGAGGTAGGTTGTGTCTTTAGTCTACTTGAAAATTCATATTATTTTAGTGCCAAATACAGCTTAGTTACTAAGCTTGATAAATTAACCCATGATGAAAGAGTTAAAAACTGCAGAAATTCTCTTGTTGTCATTCTTCCATACAATAAAAAAATTTCTCCAGAGTTGTAATTCAGATAAGTATTACTAACTAAATTTTGTATATCAATATTTTTAAAAACTAAATTTTTTTTGGTAGTTAATTCAAGCATGCTCCAGAGTTCGTATATTTCATGGCTTTTCTCTGAACATAATGCTGCATTTGTAGCCTCCTAGAAGTCACTAGTTTGAATACAGTAGTGCTAACTTGACCTTGCAACTTGAGTATAACTGATATTTCGCAGATACGGTAAAATAAAACATGATGTGGTAAAGTGCTAAATTGTATAACCAAGATTACTTCACCTTGTCCATGAAAAATATTTCCTACCATACTGCAACTTTATAATTAAGATAAAGTATAAAATGATAAAACAAGTCTTTCACAAGCTTTCAAAAAATCAAGGTCATAGAAGTATACATGTGGCTAAAGTACATGTTATAGAATATATTGCCAAGCTAAGCTTTTATTTTTTTTCAATGTCTGCTGAGCTAGAAGCAGTACTATCTTATACAGTTGAAAACAAGAGAAAAACCTGTATTATGTGTTTAGGACAATAGTTGATTGTTTCTTAAACTGAGATACAGGAAATTACATCATACAATAACTGGAATTGAAAACCTGTGATTCGCTAAAAATCATTTAAACTTGTACTCAAGTTGCAAGTTCAAATAACACTACTGTATTCAAACTGGTGATTTATAGGGACAAGTACCCAAATGAATTAATTTTTTTTATATATGAAACCCAATCAAAAATAAAAAATGATTTGCTAACTTTGGTATGGTAATAATGTTATTTTATTTAATGACATTTTCTTTCACAAATTGCCAATAATTCTTTCCGATGTTTATCATTAATAACCAAAAGAAAGGCAAAGTTTTAATCTACTGAATTATGTATACTGTTACATTGTTTTCAGTACAAAGTACTGTCTATTTCATCTTCTATTTCAAAGCTTACCTTGCAATGTTTGGAACAAGTGACTATGGGAATTATTTTAAGCTTCTCTTGTCTTAGTTAGAAAGCCAGTTAAATTATAATAGTTATAGGGCATTTTTCACTTTGTGCATGTTATTATTCTATGCTCTTAAATATTTTACTTAAACAAAATTTTGTGTTTTAATGCCATCATCACAAAAAAAACTTGCATTTCATTAGCAACCAACATAAAAAAAAGAAGGCAAAAAAAGATAGCGCCATATTTGTTTTCCATGCACATTTTTACCTTATTGTTGAAAAAACTAAAATGTAAAAATTATTAACTTACTAGGTTAGATAAGATAATGATAAAAATTCTCCACGGGGTATGCTCGCGAATTACATCAGTCAATACATGTTCAACAAGTGATTTACAACTTGTATGGCAGGATTATTACTAGTATTAGTTAGACACAGTTCAAAGGTCGGGGAAATAATAAAATTAAGTAGAGACATGTACATTATTATAAGCCTTATGCTAGAATAGACAATTATAGCATTCTGTTACAATCTGCAGTCATTCTAGAAAGAAAAAAGGGTAATTTAGATATTTCACTTTTTTGTGGTGGTTACAAAATTGGTCAAATAAAACAAATCCATACAGTTAATATAGAGAAAATATAATTTTACCGAGAAAAAACATTTGATATATATTTATATATAATCTTTTGTAAAACTACTTAACTAAAAAACCAGATTTTTTGTATACAAAAGCCTTGTAATGTTTACTTAAATCTTACCAAATTTACTAAGGTACATCTACCATATAATGAAGAAACTGACAATTAGTTTGTGGTTAAAAATAAAAGGTTGGTATAATCCACCAACTCCATATGGTAAAAATTAATTCATTGTACAACTGTGTTTATTGTAAGACTACATTAGATTACAGAATTTTGAAAACAAAGGTTAGTTTCTACATTCTATTGACTATAAATAGGATTATTCAATCAGTCAGTAAATTATAACTACAGTACTACTGTATAGGCTAGAATGAAAGCCAAACATATATAAATATACATAATTAGTTGTGTTACTACTGGAATAACACTTAACAGTATTACTATTACCACTATTATTATAAGCTAACTAATACATGTACATATAAATATAAAATTGAAGGCTAATTAACATTAACTTCGATGTAAGACTAAGAGCAAATTGATAGTGATAAAGCTGGATGCTCTCAAAGTCAAACTTAATGAGTTAGTCATAAACTGATAAAGAAAACAGGTTACTCTCACTCTTATTCAGTTATTGAATGTTATTAACTTATCGTTAACATTAAAAACTTACAAAAAATACAAGGTACAGAAGAGTGTTACTGTTACAACTAATTTAAGGTTAATCTTAATTATATTGCATTAATTCAATTATACTTTAGTTTTACTTTCACAGCACAAACAATTCCACTATACCTAAATATAATACATAAAATGATAAAATATAGGAAGGAACTAAACCTATTTTTCTTCCAAGCATGAATGGCATATTATCATTAATAATTAGCTTAATTAAGTACTATGGCTATGAGTATTATATAAACTAACATTAGCTTTTCTCAAGGTTGTCATAGAACTAGAGCAGAACTTAGAAGCAGTACACGAGCAATAATGCCGTATTATTTCGAATTTAACTTTAAAATTTTAAATAACAGTAGCTAGTATTAATATTAGTAACGACTAACACTAACATGAAAAGTTCTAAACGAAATCATTTGTAAACATTGAACTTTCAAATTATGTACGATACTTATGCCTTACCCTCAAAACTGTAGCTGTAAAATATTCTGCTATCATGTAATAAACGTTTTATATAGTTGTTTATCTTAATTTAAGGCTTCGTGATTTCAAAAATCTGAATATTTCTCCGCTAAATACCGGCCTTAGTCTCCTACTTCTTCAATGGCGTCAAACGAACAAAGACACTTGAAACTACGCATGCGTGAAGCTGCATTCCAACACTGCAGTTTAGTTTAAACGCATGAAGAAGAAAAAGACCAGATGAGGAAATAGAAAGCTTTTATTAATATATTTTATATTACATTAAAAACGTTTAATAAACAGAAAATCATAAAAGTGATATAAAAAATACAGTCAAGGCTATTTGCAAATAACTACAATATAAAACAAAAATTTCTGTTTTAGAAAAACACTGAACGAGGAAATAAATAATTTATTATCGTTACCTTGGCTGGACGTTGAATTATTTTCAGCAGATAACTTAAAAGAATGCGACAACAAAAAAAAAAAAACTACAAATGACAATACGTACATATTTGTTGTTTTTTTTTTATATATACACTGAATGTAAATGTTAAAACCTAACTTGAAAATTCAAAGATAAACAGTATAAGATTGGACTCTTTAAAATTCACTTTTAATTTAGAAAAAGATGTATAATGCCTATTTGGAAAAATATAATGAGACTAAGTTTGAGAAAGACAATTTCAGGTTTAAAGCAATTAGAATTAGGTGCTTATGCTGTTTAAAACAAGAATTGTTCTACAACAAAAGAAAA
The DNA here is from genome assembly GCF_000517525.1 of Limulus polyphemus. NCBI lineage: Eukaryota > Metazoa > Arthropoda > Merostomata > Xiphosura > Limulidae > Limulus > Limulus polyphemus. The sequence goes on from NW_013666929.1 coordinate 297,499, forward strand.
TCTCAATAAGTATTTTATAGGTTTTCAGTACTTTTTATAGACTTTTCCTTCGGTTTTTAGAAGACATTTTAGATCTATTCTGAGTCTTTCATTGTTTTCAGTATAAAGCTGGAAACTTATGTAACTTCCAAGAAAATAGACACACTATATACTGTATATATATATATATATTTAGTGATGAGTTGGCCGACGCGTTT
>NW_013666930.1:0-7386 GCF_000517525.1 Limulus polyphemus
TAGATCCTTAGAATACTACTCTGTCACCTGATTGAATAGTGAGATTATATCCTTACAATACTACTCTGTCACCTGATTGAATAGTGAGATTAGATCCCTAGAATACTACTCTGTCGCCTGATTGAATAATAAGATTAGATCCCTAGAATACTACTCTGTCACCTGATTGAATAGTGAGATTAGATCCTTAGAATACTACTCTGTCACCTGATTGAATAGTGAGATTTGATGTCACTTTATAATGCTTCCACAGTCTGAAATTGCGGAGCGCGTTTTTCAATAACGGTACGCGAATTTGGAATCCACGAACATACTGTCCGGCAAGTTAACCCCGAATTTTAGCATTATAAACCCTCAAGCTTATCGCTGAGCCACAAGTTAATCTTCATTTTTCATCTCTTCTTCTATTTTTTTTGTCATTAAAGATAGATTACATGGCCTTACTACGACTTCCATACGTTCAAAAACACGAAACTGAATAATATAATGACATTTTTTATTCAAAATAACTGCTTTTAATTGTTCATTTTGGAGTTGGTGGATTATTCTCGGGGAGTTGTTAAGATATTCTAAGTTCTACTCAGGACTCTATAAGACATGTATATCATTTTTTTTTCTTCTGCAATTAATAAACAAACACTGGCTTGTCATTATTAATTAGGTGTAGCTACAAGTTGAAAATATATATCTATATTAAGTTCGCGTAACGGTGGTGAAGCTGTGATCATTCTGAAAGAAAATAACTTTTTAGAAATTAAAAATAAGTGCCTGCATAAGAAACATTCATATGATGAGAGTAAAAATTCTTCAACCAAAAACGAAAATGGTTGTCTTAAATCAGATTAAATCTTATCAATTTCAAATCTTTTGTTTCTTTCGAAAATGATAATGGTGTAACTTTAAAACTTTAGTCAAGTTTAACATTTTAGTTGGTTTTCTTCATTCAGAGCTTCAGAGGTTATGATTTACTTCTTCATTTCAATGACGAAGTATCTTTACTTTTATATTATTTAACGTTCAGCATTATAATCATTTGAGAATCGTTTTCTCTTTGAATTTTATATATGTACAGTTTTACTTCGAGTTGTACAACAGCCATCCTTGTGTGCTTCATTTGTTAAGAGAGGCAGATGTTTGTGACACGTTATCCAAAGTTCTGTTTCCAATTTCTTTTGGAAAATCTCCTGATAATCGAGATGGATTTAGCAAACTGATAATTGAAATTGGCTCTTAAGAACTCCAACAAGAGTTCTGAATATCAGACAACGACGGCTAATGTGTGTTATTCAGAATTTTTGTTTATATAAAAAATTAAAATACATAGTTACCATCATATTTAATACACACTGTGTTTAATGTTTAAATTAAAAGTCAAGTGTGGGTTTGTGTCTGTATATTCCTTTTTTTATGTTGTTATTGTTAAAAGTTCAGATTCAAAATCAAATCTAGATATCGCGCTCACAGCCATAACAATCCATGAAAATGTATGAAGTCTTCTTGAGCAGTGTTAAAATTTACCGGATTCTTTATAGGTACTTCAGTCTGATGAACTAGAATCCGGGTTTCGATACCCGTGGTTGGCAGAGCACAGATAGCCCATTGTGTAGCTTTATGCTTAACTTCAAACAAACAAACAGTCCGATGAAAATTATTGGAAGCTTATATTCTCAAAACTGCAAAGTGCAAGTCCAGTCTTCAGAGTTGTAAGCCCTTGATCTTACAGTTGTGCCACCTGGAGGCCTCCATGATTTAAAAATGTAAAAATAACTATAGTCAATTCAGATATTGCACTTAAAAAAAATTCAGTGGGGAAGTAGTACTGCAAAAGAATAGCTTCTAAATCACGAAACCGGTGCAATGTTTAGATTGACTATGGTTATTTTTAGTATTCTATGAGTTAAATTATTTCTATTTTATAACTGTGGCAAAGCTGCCAAGATTATCTGTTGCCATCCCTAATTTTAAACCACTGACTAGAGATAAAACAACCAATCAGAAGCACTCTACCAATCACCATCTGCTGTCATTGACTGTCACTCCTGTAATGTACCCACAGCTCAAAGTGCGGACAATATTTTAGGACATCGCACAGATTCGAACCCGGGTCGCCAGTTCTGAAATCCAGAGCTCGCTATAGGACCAACTCTGCGCTTCTTTAACAAAATAAATAGATGTTTGTTTGTTTGAAGTTAAGCAAAAAGCTACACAATGGGCTATCTGTGCTCTGCCCACCAGTGGTATCGAAACCCGGTTTTAGCATTGTAAGTCCGCAGATATACCGCTGTGCCACTGGGGGGCGTAACTAAATGTAAAAAGACTAATGGACTGCTATTAACATGGAATTACTGTTCCATTAATATAAATAATTACGTGGAGATGGGAAAAGACCAGAGTAGCTCACAGTGTTTATAATACACTGTTCATTTTAATTAATTATACTTGTCATAAGACATTAGTATCGGACGTATTATATTTTTAACACTGATTTCTTTATCTTGTCTCATGGAGAATTCCAGAAATTAGAAGAGTGTATAATGATAATATTCCAACTACACTATCTTCGTCTTCTAATTCTTGAAAATCCCCAAAGGACTAGATAACAAATGCAGTGTTAAAAATAGAATAGGCCTAATATTAATGTCTTATAACAGGAATAATTAATTATAATCATGCTTCGCCGGCTTGAAAAAGGCGTACACATCATAACGAATATTAATTGTACTTATCTTTAAGCTGAATATCAACATTCATCCGGTCATACTGCATTTAATCAGGAACTTAACAAAGTAATGATATATTTTTGGTTGAAAAATGTGCATTACTGTTTGTTATAATAGTTCAGAATAAATATACACAATATAAATAAGAAGGATTTTTAACTGTTTTATTCTCAACAAGCGAAACCCACGAACAACTGAAGTTTATTTTTAAAGAAAAACCTTTAAAAAAGTAATATTCTAAACCGAAACCACAGATCCAAATCTCAGTCTTTGTTCTGTACTGAAACGTCCGTCCTAGACTTGTGTATTTATAAAACATGCTTCCGTTTTCGTCCAGTAAGCTTTCGTAAGAACTTCGGTTTTAATGAATAAAATAGAATGGCTTTAATAAAGAAATCCGAGACTGCAGAGGCGTCTCAGAAAAACGAAAACTGGCCCCTCAATATGTTGCATCGAAATACCTGCTGATTAGCATATAACCCTCAATATGTTGCATCGAAATACCTGCTGATTAGCATATAACCCTCAATATGTTGCATCGAAATACCTGCTGATTAGCATATAAATTACAGATTTTATTTCAAAATGATTTCAGTTTCGACAAATCTTTGTCAAAGAAGTTTGCTTGTTATTTAAGAAATCTAATAATTCATTGTTTAAAAGTGTTTGGATCTTCTGTTGTTGTTTGCTAAAGCTAGCTTTGGTTTATAGTCAAATTGAAACATCATCTTAATGGCCGTTACATGAGATTTATTTATTTGATTCACCTATCAGATATCGGTTCTCAAGTGGCTAAGTTATAACTTCTCTACTAGACAACAATATTACAATAAAATTCTTTGTTGAGTACTGATGCTTGTTCTAAAAAAAATCAATTGTCGACTTGAAGGTAAGATTCACTACAATCACCTCTGGAAGTCGCTTTACTGTAGTTTTGACTCAGGATCACCCTTTGAGCAAAAAAAAAGCAATTGGCGACTGGCTGGTAAAATGCACTAAACTACAACCACCTCTGAAAGTCGGTTTAATTCATTAAAACTACAACACTTCTGGAAGTTAGTTTACTGTAGTTTTAAATGAGGATTATCCTTTGAATTGGAAAATCGACCTGTGACTAGCAAGTAAAGTATATATATAATCTAGTAAGAACCCCCCTGATTATATAAAGTTTAACATGAACTTAGTTTTACATAATACAGGTGTTAAAAGAAAAAGCGACGTATAATAGTACACAATAGATATTTAACAATGAGACGCTACCCAGTCTCAACATACAATAAAAATATTTATAAAATAATTTGCTATACAAAAAATACACTCATACACTCGATATATTTCAAGCACTCCTAATGACAAAGTAAGATGTCGAGTGGATGGGACTGTACCCAGTCTCGCAGATTTCAAGCTTTATACAGTTAATTATTGATTAAATGTTTTTATTGTATGTTGAGACTGGAGAAAGTCTCAATGTTAAACATTTATTGTGTACTATTAAACGTCAGTTTTTCTTTTAACATCTGTATTATTTAAAATTTACCCAGATATTGTTTTAATCTCAACTTAGTTTTATCCTTATATATTTTTGGAATGTAAAACTAAGTCATTGCTAATAAATTAGTGAACTTAATCAAAACAAACTGACGAAAAAAAAACAGCTTAATAGACTCAGTAAATAGGTTTTTAAATATTAATATTAAGACCTTATCTAAGTATAATACTTATTTTACGCCATAAATTTACAGATAGTACTGCCATGCTGACAAATGTGTCTTACTAGGTGGTATTAAAAAAAAAAACGCAAGAGACAAAACAAAGTAGTTAAAAAAAACAATAATCAAAGGCTTTGAGATATTTTTTTTATGACAGTTACAAATACATTCAGGATAACATAGGCACGAGCGATATGAGACTAGCGTGACTAATTCCTGATAATAAATTCGTAGAATTCCTCAGAGAATAATTACTAACACTAGTATGAAGAATGAATGCTGTCTAAATAAGACTCACGAATCGAACTTCTTGAGTGTCTGTTATCCCACTTAAATGATCTCATTACGTTTACGCTTTCACTATCACAGTTATGGTCTGTGGGTAGGAAGAACGGTACTCGACATATGCGAACACCATTAGTAACTCCACTAGTCTCTCTGCATCTCTCCCTTTCCAAGCGAACTACATGCGATGTTGAATCGTGCTTGTTTCTGAGACTGTTGTCTAGTTCGGTCTAAGTTAAGTTTCACACTTTCTACACAGATAGGAAATACAGTGGCCATTAATTAGTTTAATATTATTATAATAGCTCGATCTGATCGTGTTTTAAAAGAACGATCATATAAACACGAAAACTGTCTAATCACGAGAAACAAATCTCAGTGAGCTTACATTTTAAGAAAATTATGTTAGAAAAAATTATTAGTAATTAAATAAAAAAATAAATTGTTTTAAAACAAACGAAACTTATTCGATATTCAGTAGATCCTATCAGCTCATTAGAAGTATTTAGTAAGCTTAAAAAATCGATTACAATTAATCTTATAATTACGTAATCAAATGGGGACAAGAACTATATCTTACAAGTTTAATTTTTCTATAATAATAAATATGACGAACACACTGCATGTTTAAAGTATGTTACGCAATATGAATATTTAGAGATTAGGATCTGACCAGGTAAGTGAATTTCTCAAGCTGAGACGTGGAAATAACAAATAATAGCAATCACATCAGAACAATGTCACACAGAAGATAACCCGCAGGAGTCTGTAACGTAACAATATATTAGTCTACAAGACACTCCAACCTAATGATAGATTAACCCGTAGGAGTCTGTAACGTAACAAGAGATTAGTCTACAGGACACTCCAACCTAAAGATAGACTAATCCCCATGATTCTGTAACGTAACAAGAGATTAGTCTACAGGACACTCCAACCTAAAGATAAACTAATCCCCATGATTCTGTAACGTAACAAGAGATTTAGGTTGGAGTGTCCTGTAGACTAAGATAGACTAATCCCCATGATTCTGTAACGTAACAAGAGATTAGTCTACAGGACACTCCAACCTAAAGATAGACTAATCCCCATGACTCTGTAGCGTAACAAGAGATTAGTCTACAGGACACTCCAACCTAAAGATAGACTAATCCCCATGATTCTGTAACGTAACAAGAGATTAGTCTACAGGACACTCCAACCTAAAGATAGACTAATCCCCATGATTCTGTAACGTAACAGGAGATTAGTCCACAGAATGTGGATAAATATAAAATTCTGAATCTCCGATCGTCATTTTGAAAGGGAAAAGGTAAAGCATTATCTATGATACTACATTAGTTTAATAGTGCTTCTGGTGTAGAGGCAGTGTTTCGCTCAGTGGCTGTCAAGGTGAGTTTGATCAAAGGTGAAACAGACATGATCTTAGGAAATAAATATAGTAAATATTATAGCAAACCCTGCTCTCGAAATATTTGCGAGCCGAACTTTATATTTGTTTTATTCTAAACGGAAAAAACATTAAGACTACCTCTCTGGATTTTTTCTGTGAAAGTACTTGCGGGTATAAATTTTTCCATTAACTAAAAAATAACATCATTGATTCGCTAGCCGTAAATTCCAGTAAAGTAACAATATATATCACTCGGAATTGAACAGAGGCACTAAGGACGTCAGATATCTCTTTTGGCGCCAGTTTAAGAATCAAACCACTGTACGTTAAATCCTATATGTATCTTTACATTACGGTATCACTGAGCTCAATCCCATTTGCCAGAGACCAATGTAGGCTTAGACTTCGAGGGAAATAACCTATATAGATCCTATACTTATTTTTTCAAAGTGTACTAGTAAGTTTGGCATCAAGGCTAGTCACTTTAGTGTGATCATATTTTTCAAGCATGAGAATTATTTGCTTTAGAATTTTCACTCAAACTTAAGCAGACAGCTAGCTGCGCACAGACTCAGTTAATAGCGCCCACCGTTTCCTATTAGGTTGCTCTTTTCTTACCTAAAAGTAGAATTTTACGGTCACCTCTATAGCGCACTCATGACAGCAAGTCCGTTTTCTTTCTTTTTGTTGTTGTTGTTGTTGTTGATGATGTTTTTTGCGCTCATAGCTAGGAAAACGAACTTGAATCGATTGATGCACGGTCCTTACACGATAACTACTAGGCCACACCTGCAATTCTAGAGTGGTGAGCCAGTTAAAGTGCTTGAGTTTTATGTCATTTTTTATACTCACTAAAGCTCAAACAACCCGTTTTATCACACATTATATTTACGAGAGCAACTCGTATGGGTGATATGTATGTTTGTTGTTAAGCGCAAAGCTACAAAATGAGATATATGTGCTGTACCCACCAGTGGTATGGAAACCCGATTTCAACTTATAAGTTATCAAACTTACCGCTGTGCCTCTGAGGGGTGATACGTGTGACTAATTTTCATCTTAACCTTCACTAAATGGTATTTGTTACGTATTACAATTTATCCCGGACGTAACGTATTATAATTTCGCATAGCCTAAAACTGAGTTAAATTATAATTTAGATTTAGAAGTTAAACATGAGGTTGTCAAGAAATGAATGTCGCTTTTTTAGATGAAAAAACCAGAACAACTTATATATCAAAACAAAACATTTATTAAATGAAATAGTCTCCATTCTTAT
>NW_013666930.1:8277-13668 GCF_000517525.1 Limulus polyphemus
AAAAGAAACCTATCATTCTATAGGTATTTGAAGAACTTGTAGCATTCCGCCACAATTTAATTCTTCGTATTGTTACGTGTCCAGGGTCACTGATGAGGAGTGGAAACTAGTCAGGCTCACAGACATACCCCCAATGAAAAATAGACCATTCCAAGCTTTTACTTGTTGTTAAACAGATGTTTAAACAACTCTATTCAGTTAGATGTTTACGTATTGTTTCATGAGAGACATGCAATTTGAGGGCCATTTCACGAGTGTGTTGCATTGGGTTAGACTCAACAAGCGTCTTCGGAGCATCAATATCAATTCCAACATGTCGGCCTCTGTCATCACAGTTTTTAAGGCTAAAGTCACCTGAACTAAATATGCTGAACCATCGTTGACACTTACGATCGTTCAAAACATTTCCATAAACTTCTTTGATATTCTTTGTATCTATAGAGGCGTTGTTTCCCTTCTTGTATTCAAACAGCATTACATGCTGAATGTGTGTTTCGTCGTGTAACATCAGTATAAGGGATTAGAGTATACTAAACTTTACACATTATATAGCTACATTAACGTGACATTTAGGCGGTTCGTTTAACAGTTATACGTAATGTACGTTTTTTTTGGGGGGGGGGAGTGGTTAATGAAAGTGTTCCAAAACGCGACATTAATTTCTTGACTACCTAATAAATGTCGATATATAGTCAGTTTATGATATTCGCTAACAAGATTGATACACACAGTTTTTGATACAAATATATTTTAATATACGAACAATAACTCAATTTACAATAATGGTTATTACAAATAATGATCTATGTACAAAAGTCTTACAAACAATATTTAGTCCTCTATCTGGTCTAGAACTTCCTAGATAACTTATCGAGGGTTCACGATGCGCGAATTAATTTTGAGTAGATGTAGGTATAATTCACTTAACAGGGAGCTAGCTAGCTCTGTGTACTTCGTTCTTCGCCGGCCACACACGCCGAGCTATCCACCGATGAAGTTATATAATGTTTTTTGTAAAAATACTAATGTCCGATGAGAATCCGTCGAAGTTAAATTGTTTGTAATATTCGAAGTCTATAAATGTTCCTGGTCAAATATCTGAAGTTCCCGATTAATAAGCGTTATAACAATCACAGTTATAGCTTCCGAGGTTTATAGCAAACCAATATATATATATATATACTGTCGTTTGGCACTGCGCGTTGGATATATTTATAGGTGTGAGAAGAGTTTCTCGAAATTTTAGCTTACTCAACAATATCAACGACACACCAGTGTTTAGGAGACACATATATTGTCGATTCTTACATTCGAGAATTTTCTACAATTTTAGAGCGTAGGCAGGAATATCACGTTACAGATTTAACAGTATGATTTATGTACATTTCTAAATATAAATTTTAATTATACAAACATCGATATTAAAACAGATATATGATAGTGAATCCAGCACATATTTTACAAGTGTTTTGAACGGAACAACTATTTTGCTAAGTTTTGTTGCTTCCATTATAAAACCAATGAAAGGCGTGGCATGGCCTGGTGGTTAGGGCACTCGACTCGTGATCTGCGGGTCCCAATCCCCGTCACCGAACATGTTCGCCTTCTCAGCCGTGGTAGCTTTATAATGTGACGGTTAATCCCACTATTCGTTAGTAAAAGAGTAGCTAAAGAGTTGGCTAGCTGCCTTCTCTCTAGTCTGTCACTGGTAATCAGTGATGGAAATGGGGGTACACGCCGTGTACCTAGTTCTCAGATTGCATTTTTCCCCATTGGTTACGTTTAGCACCACTGAATATGTTTATTAACCCTGTCGTCACAGGTCAAAGTCCATGTCATCGCATTTGTTGAGTTACATTCAAAATTTTATTGAACTACTAATTTATAAATTTATGCCAATACGTTTGGTATGAAATTGTAGACTGTAATTAAAATTTCAGTGTTATACATTAGTTAATTTCTTAATTTAAAATATTATAAGAACACACCTAAATATCGATTTTTGTGTGTAACGTGATATGTTGAATGCAGCATTGGTTCAAATTAAATGTGTGGTGTCCAAATACAAAGTCCATAGTTTCTTACGAATTACGAACTCAAATTACCGATATTGACAACCTAAAATATAAAATAAGAACCTCCTATCTTTTCTATTTGCTTTTTATACCTATCACCCCATTGCTCCTTCTAAGCGTGTACCTAGTTCCTAAACCCCATTTCCCTTCCTGCTGCTAATTTAAGGCCGGCTAACGCAGGCAGCCCTGGTGTAGCTTTGTGCAAAATTCAAAAGAAACAGACCAAAACAAAACAAATAAAGAAACAAAATTATAAAGTTTTCATAATTGTTCTAAGAGATTTGGACTACAGCAAGAAGACAACTAGTCACCAACATCCTCCGCCAACTCTTGGGTTACACTAATGGAGAAGCTGGATTTGACAAATCGCTCTTAAATGCACCCACGGCCCCAAAGTGCGCAACGAAACGCTAACGAGATGTGCAGTCCAGCAAGCTAACCACTAGACTCTGTTTTACAAATTAGAATGCTTAAAAAACATGAAAATATTTGAGAAGTTTCAGAGAATCAAGATAATTTTTGTTTTTGTTGTTGCTATGAGCACACTGTTATTTCTGTAGACTTGACAAATATTCCTGGACTGGAGGTATTTCTTAGGAGAGAATTTGTTTCGGCTTCGTGAGTTAGATTTTTAGTTCAATAAAATATGGTCATCACTAACCAGAAGCTAGACAGGCAATTTAACTCTAAAGTTCCCCCTCCCCTCGAAATTTTAATGTAGTCAAAATGTCACCATGAACGAATCTGGACAGAAATATTACGAAACGTTTACAACAGCTTAGTTTACATTGGACATGCATGATCTCACCAGATTTTCCAAGACGTTATTTATCTTCTATTTGACCGTTGATTTGTTCATTTGTTTGTTTTATTTTATTAAGCACAAAACTATACACTGAGCTAACTGCTCACCGCAGATATCGAAACCAGAATTTTAGCGTTGTAAGCCATTAGGAGGGGGCTACACCGTTGGTTTATTCAGTGTTTCTGATTATTTTTTTTTTGTTGGGCTTCACTTGAATAATTCAATGCTTAACTTTTTTTTATATCTCTATTCATTTTTTTTTACTAAGAAACCCGTCAAAACAAAATGGGGAATCGCTTTTAAATATAACTTACCGTCTAGAGATCCATTCCAAGTCATATGCACGTTTCAGAATCATTCACTTAGCTCAACCAATCCAATTGCACGTTTCCAAATCGTTCTAAAAGAAAAAAAAACATCTATACATGTTTCAGAAACATTATCCTGCTTAAAGTTTCTCCTCTCGGAATCACAGCATATATTTGTCTGTAGAGAGAGAGGCAATTATTTATTTATTTTTTGTCTTGCACGAGATATTCTTAAAAAGAAACTTGAATAGAAGAATGACTGTATGATCAAGCAGAACTTCAGAATATGCGATATAACGGAAAGTAGAAGAAAATGATAAGAAGGAGTGGCATGTAAATATGTTACGATCTACTACTTTTACTCCTGTAGTATCTGTTCTGGCTCATCACAGGCAGCAGCAGCTAAGCCTCACAGAACTGATAAATGAGTTCCTTATAGACTTTCTACGTGGTCTTGCTACGCCCAATAAAATCACAGCCACTATGACAGCATTGTTTTACAATCAATAAACAGGGCAGGAAGAATTGTAGGAAAACTAATAATAACCCATATATATAAACCATTTAACAAGGTGAGCCGGCAATTCTTCTGACATTTATTACCGTTTTCCAGAAGTGATTTATCAAGCGCGGGCTAAAATAAGCCTGTGTAGTTTGTTCTTGCAGCAAAAAGTCAGAGGTTTGTGGTTTCTTGCGTTAGTTCATACTAGCCTTGGTGAGATACTAATGCATCAACTTAGGAAGCACAAATTAATCTCAAAATATAGGAAATGATTTTGATATAATTAATTAATTCTTTAACAAATTATCTAAATAAATAAGCATACGAAAGAGTTAAAACTATGTTTCGTCGCGCAAAGCTATACAATTGCAAGATGTGTTAGCCGCCGTGATTTTGAACTGATGGGCTAAAAGAAATGCAGCTAGTCAATAGCACCCACCGCCACCTCTTGGTCTAGTCTTATTTGATTATCTGACTAAATAGAGGAAATTAATTGTCACTCTTATAAAGCACCAAGGCTCCAAAGGGCAGAGCACGTTTTTGTGGCAATGGGCCACGAATCATTAATCCTTGGACAACTGGACTACGCCCGGCCCCACAAAGACAACTAATGCTGCAATCTTTTAAGGGGGAGAGTTAATGAAACTGTATAAAAGAACTTAGAGAGCTAGTTGCCACTACTTTGTGTGGTACAGCAAAAGATCCATTTAACGCCTTATAAAAAAATTAGTAAATATATATACATTTTATTTCACGTGGAAGCACATGGGTTCATGACACGATTGTATGAAACTGCTAAGAAAATTATCACCTGATGATTGTGTGATGTTGGGAAGTATATCACCTGATGATTATATGAGGTTTTTTGGAAGTATATCACCTGATGATTGTGTGATGTTGTCGGGAAGTATATCACATGATGATTATTGTGAGATTGTCTGGAAGTTTATCACCTGATGATTGTGTGATGTTGTTGGGAAGTTTATCACCTGATGATTGTGTGATGCTGTTGGGAAGTATATCACCTGATGATTATATGAGGTTATTTGGAAGTATATCACCTGATGATTGTGTGATGTTGTTGGGAAGTATATCACCTGATGATTGTGTGATGCTGTTGGGAAGTATATCACCTGATGATTATATGAGGTTATTTGGAAGTATATCACCTGATGATTGTGTGATGCTGTTGGGAAGTATATCACCTGATGATTATTGTGAGATTGTCTGAAAGTTTATCACCTGATGATTGTGTGATGTTGTCGGGAAGTATATCACCTGATGATTGTGTGATGTTGTCGGGAAGTATATCACCTGATGATTATAGTGAGGTTGTTTGGAAGTTTATCACCTGATGATTATTCTGAGATTGTCTGAAAGTTTATCACCTGATGATTGTATGATGTTGTTGGGAAGTTTATCACCTGATGATTATATGAGATTGTCGGTAAGTTTATCACCTGATGATTATATGAGATTGTTGGGAAGTTTATCACCTGATGATTATATGAGGTTATTGGGAAGTTTATCACCTGATGATTGTGTGATGTTGTCGGTAAGTTTATCACCTGATGATTATATGAGATTGTCGGTAAGTTTATCACCTGATGATTATATGAGGTTGTTGGGAAGTTTATCACCTGATGATTATATGAGGTTGTTGGGAAGTTTATCACCTGATGATTGTGTGATGTTGTCGGT
>NW_013666930.1:13775-33743 GCF_000517525.1 Limulus polyphemus
TCACCTGATGATTATATGAGGTTGTTGGGAAGTTTATCACCTGATGATTATATGAGGTTGTTGGGAAGTTTATCACCTGATGATTATATGAGGTTATTGGGAAGTTTATCACCTGATGATTATATGAGGTTATTGGGAAATTTATCACCTGATGATTGTGTGATGTTGTTGGGAAGTTTATCACCTGATGATTATATGAGATTGTCGGTAAGTTTATCACCTGATGACCATGTGAGGTTGTTGGAAAGTTTGTCACCTGATGACCATGTGAGGTTGGTGGTAAGTTTGCCACCTGATTATGTGAAGTTATTGAGAAGTTTATCACCTGACTGGGTGAGGTTGGGAAGTTTATCACTTGATGTTTGTGTGAGGTTCTTGGGAAATTTATAATCTGATGACTGCATTAGGTTGTTGGGAAATTTATCACCTGATGACTGTGTGAGGCTGTTAGAAAGTTTACCAACTGACTGTGGAGACTGTTGGAAAGTTTATCATGGGATTGTGTGACGCTTTTGAGAAATTTATCAACGGACTGTGTGAGGCTGTTTGGCAATTTATCATATAATATGGAAAGCTTTTGGGAAGTTTATCAAATGATTCTGAGAAGCTATCGAGAAAATTAACAATTGACCGTGTGAGACTTTTTGGAAACTTATCTCGGGATTGTGTGAAGCTTTTGTGAAATTTATCAACAGACTGTGTGAGGCTGTTTGGCAATTTATCATATAATATGGGAAGCTTTTGGGAAGTTTATCAAATGATTCCGGGAAGCTGTCGAGAAAGTTAACAATTGACCGTGTGAGACTGTTGGAAAGTTTATCACGGGATTGTGTGAAGCTTTTGTGAAATTTATCAACGGACTGTGTGAGGCTGTTTGGCAATTTATCATATAATATGGGAAGCTTTTGGGAAGTTTATCAAATGATTCTGGGAAGCTGTCGAGAAAATTAACAATTGACCGTGTGAGACTTTTTGTGAGACTATTGGCTTGTGACCAATTTATGGTAGCCCTACACTTTATTTTTCATTGCTATTGTTTGATTATAAAATATAATTCTATGCCACAAATATATTTTTGAATATTTTAGAAGCGAACTACACAATGCAATTAACTAAGGAACGTAAAAACGAAACGGAGTACAAAATGAACAGCGAACTTCATCTACATGTGGTGCATTCAGTGAATTATCCAACTGTGTATATAATAGGTTTCCTCATTTCACGTGCACTGTTTTGTTAACTGGTACAACTGTGTATATAATAGGTTTCCTCATTTCACGTGCACTGTTTTGTTAACTGGTACAACTGTGTATATAATAGGTTTCCTCATTTCACGTATTTTGTTAACTGGTACAACTGTGTATATAATAGGTTTCCACATTTCACGTACACTATTTTGTTAACTAGTACAACTGTGTATATAATAGGTTTCCACATTTCACGTACAATATTTTGTTAACTGGTACAACTGTGTATATAATAGGTTTCCGCATTTCACCTACAGTATTTTGTTAACTGGTACAACTGTGTATATAATAGGTTTCCACATTTCACCTACAGTATTTTGTTAATTGATACAACTGTCTATACGATATGTTTCCTCATTTCACGTACAGTATTTTGTTAACAGGTACAACTGTCTATACAATATGTTTCCACATTTCACGTAAAGTATTTTGTTAATTGGTACAACTGTTTATACAATACGTTTTCAATTTTCACACGCGATGTTTTGTTCAGTGGAAAAACTGTGTACGGGATTTATTTTTCACATTTCATACGCGGTGTTTTATCAACTGCATGGCCAGGTTGTTAGGGCACTCGACTCGCAATCTGCGGGTTTCGAATCCTCGTCACACCAAATCATGCTCACCCGGTGTCCGAAGTAGGACGCTAGTCCTACTCCCGATACTCACCTCCAAAAGAATTTGGCGGTGTGAGAAACACCATACGAAACTACTATTAACTGCACAACGCAAAACTCTATATGAGTAACACATTACGGTTTCTACGGGTCATATTATTCATATGGTGCTAGTAACTGTTTTCCATACAAAAACTAGCAACAATATTTTTATTTAATTTACAATTGAGTATTTAGCTCTTTGACAAGTACGTTACCCAAATGTAAAAGTCTAAGTAATAAAAGTATGCCTTGTATTCATATTATTCTTAGTAAAATGTTTAGTATCGTAAAATTTGGAAACACTGTTCTATCGCCCAATTAATAGAGGACTATTGTGGAATAATAATAATCTGTACTAATTTTTGTGAGATGTTGTAATATTAGACGAAATGAATTATAATATCTTATGTGGTACCAGTGATATGATGGACGATTTTTTCTGAAAACAAAAAAGGTGTTATTGTTGCATAAACTACTGAAAATCAAAATAAATTTTCAGAATATTTAACATCCAAAGACTAATTATTTAATTTATGAACTTTTAGGTTCAGAAGTCGTTTGAGTATTTTAGTCATTTAAGTACTGATAATTAATATCTTATCATTATCTGGATTTGTAATCAATATACTTACTAATTTATCTAAGACGAAGATGGTGAATAATGATCATGTCATTAAGACAGATCCAGAAGAGGGTGAATAATGACCATGTCATTAAGATAGATCCAGAATAGGGTGAATAGTGACCATGTCATTAAGATAGATCCAGAAGAGGGTGAATAATGACCATATAATTAAGACAGATCCAGAAGAGGGTGAATAATAACCATGTCATTAACACAGATCCAGAAGAGGGTGAATAATGACCATGTAATTAAGACAGAATCAGAAGAGGGTGAATAATGACCATATAATTAAGACAGATCCAGAAGAGGGTGAATAATGACCATGCCATTAAGATAGATCCAGAAGAGGGTGAATAATGACCATGTCATTAAGACAGATCCAGAAGAGGGTGAATAATGACCATGTAATTAAGACAGATCCAGGAGAGGAAATAATGACCATATAATTAAGACAGAATCAGAAGAGGGTGAATAATGACCATATAATTAAGACAGATCCAGAAGAGGGTGAATAATGACTATGTAATTAAGACAGATCCAGAAGAGGATGAATAATGACCATGTAACTAAGACAGATCCAGAAGAGGGTGAATAATGACCATGTCATTAAGATAGATCCAGAAGAGGGTGAATAATAACCATGTCATTAACACAGATCCAGAAGATGGTGAATAATGACCATGTAATTAAGACAGAATCAGAAGAGGGTGAATAATGACCATATAATTAAGACAGATCCGGAAGAGGGTGAATAATGACCATGCCATTAAAACAGATCCAGAAGAGAGTGAATAATGACCATGTAATTAAGACAGATCCAGAAGAAGGTGAATAATGACCATATAATTAAGACAGATCCAGTGAAACAAGTGACTTATAAGAAAAAAGCCAAGAAAACAAAGAGAGGAGGTAATAGGAAAGAAGCTTAATAATAAAGAAAGTCGGGTAGCGTCGACCTTGGCCCACCCAAAGGAAAAGATCCAATAAACAAGGTAAAGCAGGAAAAGAACCTTACATATTAATTCTTTGTGGAATCGTGAAATTGACTCAATCTTAGGCATTTTATTAAATTTTGTTCAGTTGAACATTTTGTTTCATTTTTAAAGTAATAGCTTTAAACCAGATAATGTTTATTGACTGATTTCTGTTTGATGACGGAGAAATCTGACTCCTTCTGAAGCTGACGTCTACCGGAAGAGATTTCTTGCAAGATAATCCATATCAGTATATACTGCAGTTAAAATAATGCAGCTTTAACTGGGCTGGATTAGTGCTTTGGACTAGTTGCTTTACATTAGTCTGTTAGTACAAAATTAAAGATAGCAGGTGCAGATAACCCTACTATAGTTTTGCGGAAATGACTGAAGACAACAAATAAAAAACCCAATAATTTTAACTAATCACAGTTCTTGCTAAAACATGTTAAAAACTCGACATTTTAACAGGATAATTCTTAAAACTTAGAAAACAACAATTTTCTGCTCATGTTTTATTCTTAGACATTATATATCGATTAAATCATTTGTTGTTTGTAACGAGACTGTCACATGCATGATATATAGCATAACACATCTTTTTAAAAGAAAAGTATTTCTCACTGTCTTCACTTTATTTTAAATATTTTCAAACTTCTGTGTGCATTGTAAAAATATGGTTCTGTGTCAGAGCTCTTTTTTTCAGACCTGGTGAACCGTGTTAGAATTTATGTGTTGCTACAAAATATTCCCCGCACTTTAAGCTGATGGTGCGTTATAAGAGTGACAGTCAGTTCAGTGGGCGTTGGGGTTCTCCTGAGTGGCTGCTTTCCCTCTGATCAGTTCAGAATTAGGGACGGAGGCAGATAGCTATAGTAGCTTTGCCATAACTACAAAATACAAACGTAAAAATATGAAAAACGACAAACTTCAGAAAAGTTAGAACTTTTTTCCATTAGATGGTCTAATGTTTTGTCTTACCAGTCAACATGTACTGATACGACGTTTTTCAGAAATTACAGGAAAATTTATTCCTTTTATAATCACTAAAATACCATAAACGTTTCACCAAAACAATATAATTTATAAATTTATGTAATTTAACATGTCACGATACAAACTTCTCGGCTATTTTGGCAATGTTTTTTTCCCCTCTCATGCTAGGTAAATCACACGAAGAGAAGAATTCCACTATACCTGGTGCTTCGATCCGTGTATTGCTTCTAACAAAGACGCGTTGGGGATATCGGTGTCACAGCCACCTCTGTTTCAACACACAATGCCAGCTGTCCAAAACATATTGGTCTATTTTTCTTGAAGGGGCTTCATTTTGAGTTCTATCACAGGAAGTTTCGATTGTTTCTGCAGAGCTTGTATAAAAGTACATTTAAAGTTCATTTTCTTTACTGTTTTACATCAACTATTGCGAGTTTCAATTTGAATTTTTTATTAATATAACATAGATCTGCCTCTTGAAAACTAACGTCTTGGAATCCTTCTTTAAAAACTGCCTTTATCCAAATATTTTAGCGTATGAAACCAGTGTACATGCTCTTTAAGAAACACGAGATTCTGAGCAATGAAAAGGTAAATTAGTTTCATAGAAACGTATGAATATATTTGTTCAAAAACGCTGAAAGTATCAACATTTTTGAATTTGAGTGCAGACAATATAGGGACTGTTTGTTTTTAGAACTTCCCCCCGAAGTTACTTAATGGCATGAAGTCACACAAGAACTATCTGCGCATAACTGTTTCTATAGTTTTGAACTGATTTATTAGAGGAAAGGCAGCTAGTCAATATCACTAGCCGCAAACTCTTAGGCTACTCTTATATTACAGAATAGTACATCTTAGCTTATTATTCCTATATCAAACCCACGCCATTAAATTACGAAGCACTCGTTTCTGCAGCATCGGGATTCAAATCATGAACCTTCGGATTCAAAGTCCGGCCAGGATAATTACCTAGCGACGCACGTCCCTAGCAAAAGAGATAAGAAAATTAGATGTACAGATTGGGTAAAATATTCTAGCACGTGGTTACAAATAGCAAAGGGACAACTGGATGGATTAATTAATAACCAATTCCCTTTCTTTCCTTTACTGGTTTTTCCCCTTGAGTTTATAGACATTACAGATTGGGTAAAGTATTCTAGCACGTGGTTACAAATAGCAAAGGGACAACTGGATGGATTAATTAATAACCAGTTCTCGTTCTTTTCCTTTACTGGTTTTTCCCCTTGAGTTTATAGACATTACATGTTTTTTCAGTAACTGAAGTGTTTGGTTATATTAATCAAACTATTTCACACCAAGCTTCTTTGACATCTTGAAATTTTCCAAGTTATATTTTACTTTCAACTTAAAGGCTCGCAGCCTCTCTGTCTACCTTACGTTATCGATTTTCTCGGGTTTGTTTTCCACAGTAATTAAGATGGATCGATTAACTCTACGGTTCTTTTTTCAGTCTACTCGTTTCGGTAAAATTATACATGGGTTAATCTAATCTTTTCAAAAGCATTTCCTTTCCGTCACTGACAGGTGCGTTTAATCTTTAATGAACGGAAAAAAACTTGTCGGCCATCTTTGCAGCCTAATAATGCAATTTCATGGCATGCGAAAAAGAAACGTAGATCTCAAAAAAATAATTTTTCTTTCCTTACGTATTTAAAGTCTATAGGGACAGAAGCCTTAATGGCCTGAGCATTGTGAAGAAAAAAAGTCTTATCGAAGACTAAAATATATATGATACATTGGTTGGTCACTTAATTAGAATCTATACCTAATAATGAGTTGGACCACCTTTTAACCGAATAAAAGCAATGATATGACATAGCATGTAATCCACAAGGTGCTGGAAGTTGTCCTGAGGATTTTTTTCCATTCACCCATTGATCTTGTATGTAATTTATGGAGTGAGAAGGTCGAGGATCTTGGTGGCGCATTTGTCTTTTAAGTTCATCCCACAGATGCTCACTTGGATTAAGATTTGTGGATAGTGGTGGCCATGGAAGATAATAAAACCTCCATCATGTTCCTCAAACTGTGTGCGTACATTTTGGGTGTGGTAGTTGGGAGCATTTCATCTTGGAAGTAGCCGTACACATGAGGTTACACATGAAGCATCGCTGGATGTACATGATTAGAAATGATGCAGAGGTAAGCTGCAACATTCATTCTGCTTTGTAAATGGACCAAGGAACTCAGGGTATGCCATGAAAACATTCTCCAAACCATGACTCCACCAAGAGAAGCATCGACAGTTGGGATCACACAAGAGGTGTGAAGTGATTCTTATGGTTTTCTCCAAATATGTCTTCTCCCATCTGTGCAAGAAAGGATAAAACGTGATTTGTCGGACCATATCACTTTTCACCAGTCCTCATTAGTCCAATGTCTGCGTTCCGTACACCACTCGAGGCGTTGTTTTCTTGTTGATAATAACTGAGATTAGTGGTTTACGCAATGCTAGAACTCGCCCATTCGTTGCAACATATTCGCAAGGTACGGATGGAGATGGGTGTGGATTGCCCTTCATTTCGTGCCTCTGTCTATTTGTGTATTATCTGATTATGGATGGAGTTTACCATTCTGTCTAACTGCATTTCTCCTCTTTCTGTGACTACGTGTATATTTCACAATTATCCTCGTAGCAGACATTTTATTCATCTTTTGCCAGTGTTGATAAACTCGATTGAGCGATGTCTTGGGGCAGACTAAAATGAAACTGTATTGGCCCCTATGGCACCTACTAAATGTGCACCCACAAGAAAATTCTATAGATAGCATTTTTGTATGCTGGAGTACACCTTGAAATGAGCTTGAATACTACAGTCATTTATGTTTAGAAAATAATGCTCTGTTACTGTATCGAGTTTATAATGATACGTGTTCGTACGTGGCAGCCATTCAGGAAAAACAGCACAACAAATATGACAGTCTTTGATCGAATATGATACCAGCCGAGATATGACAGCCTATTAAATAATTTTATAAAATTACCTCAATGAATATATTACAACGATTGAAAAGTGTGTTAGAAAGGGCTAGAATATTCTAATATTTTAGTTAGAAACCACATAGAGCAAAACTGAATGTGATAATGTCTTAGGGGATAATGTAAAAGAGCTACAATGTTATAATAACATTGGATACACATAAGACCAATAATCTCTTATGGATTGTGTTTAGAGGAACTGAAATAATGCAGTCTCTTATGGATCGTGTTTAGAGGAACTGAAATAATGCAGTCTCTTATGGATTGTGTTTAGAGGAATTTAAATAATGCATTCTTTTATGGAATGCGTATAGAGACTTGAAACGTAGGTAATCACTCGAGGAATGTGTTACAAAATCTAAAAGAGGACAATATTTTACACTTTGTTAATAGTTAGGTCAATATTTGAACCGTTTCCTCATCATGTTTACCCCCTAATATGAAACTCGTCCATTGGTGGGACAGCGGTAAGTTCATGGACTTAGAATGCTAAAATCTGGGGTTTGATTCCTCGCAGTTGACACAGCAGATAGTCCAATGTGTCTCTGGTCTAAAGCTAGTAAACCAATAAACTAACAATATTAGACTCCCATTTTACATTCTTCTTCGTCTGTGAGCTTCTTCCGTATTGGTTGGCTATTTCTACACGTAGTATATGACTTACAGGATGATACTGTTAGGCTATGAACGACGTATGACAACAAACTGTTAAAATACCATAGTTAAAGTCGTAATTTAATGCTTTGCACAGTTGAACTACATTCATGGTAACTGTGTTTAATGTTTCTTCATTTCATATACTATACTCGAGCTTAGAAAAAAAAACTTTTAGTTGCCCCATCAACAAACACGTGGCCACCATCAAGTACCTGCTTCGTGATTATAAAAAGCGCGAACTTCAAGAAATCTGTGTTAAGTTACAGCTGTATTTATGATATATTTTAGGACCTTTTTCAGTTCAGCTTTGAAAAAAAAAGTAGTATACTGATGTAAGAATTTTCTTGCCTATTATTATACAATGCTATGCGATCTTTCACATCATTCAATACAATAATATGGATATTTTGTTTATACCTTATCAGAATAATCATAATATCAAACTGTCTGTTTTTAACTAAAGACTACATATCACAGTGATAATTTCACAGAGCATGCTTGATTATTCTCCGTCTCACCGTTTCCCTAAGATGTGATCAAATCCAAATGGAAGATGACACAGATATTTGTCCAAGTTAGTATGTGAGTTGATCATATTGTGGTAAGGATTTCTTACGAGGTAATCTGGGAATATGGAATACGGCACTATGATTTTGGATTGACTTAGCAGCATGGTATAAACACAATCCGTTCTGCCTTTGTTTGAGTGAAGAAATTTGAGTCCTCTCTGCTACAGAAACAGTTAATGATTACTACAAAAAAGCCACTTCAATAAAGATTTTGTCTTTTACTCGATACTTCAGGCTTTTCCCCTCATTTTTCATGTTCATTTTACTCCTTGCAATACACTTCCCTCGAATCTAATGTAGACTCCAGTTTTACAATGGAATACCAGATCGGAAAATTAAGATAACAAATTCATTAATATTTTTTCTAAATAAGTGAAACAGTAGAGTACAAAATATCTGCACTTAACGAGTCCACCGGTGAGTAAATTCACTACTGGCAACAATAAAGCTTCTCAGAAACTCAAGGCTCCTGTCGCTGAAATACAAGTAAACAATTTCGTTGGCATAATCTCTGGACGTCCTTTATTATACAGTAGACATAGTTAATCGTCTGTCACTCATGGAGAATATTACACTTGATTAACAAGTAAATTAGTTATCGGATCACTTGACACAAAACATGCTTGTGTACTTAGCACAGCGAAACGTTATTTGTGAAATTTCCTCAAACCATTTAAATGTTGCAATAGTTATGATGATAACTATTGTAAATAGATTTTCAGAATTCCGATTTTTATCAATTTGAAATGTTTTTGTTGATGTTGTTTCTCACAATGTGAAGTTATATTAAACTTAGTTTAAACAATACGAGTTTTATAATAAAAATACCATCCACTAAAGTATTTAAAACTTATATCATTAATCACAACAAATTATTGGGAAATTATCACTTCATAGAAATATTTTTAGTGTATTATATGCAAGTGTACCACAAAACTTCGACCAGATTTGTTCCAGTTTGACAAGTTGATTATTTTGAAACAGTTTTATTTTCAACAAGTACTCTACAGATTTAATTAGGTCGACTTGATTTATAAACCTTTGCTATTGTTCAGGTCTTTCGTCACATCCATAACCTACTAAACAAGAGCCCAGCAAAACAGGATAAAATAAGGGACAACCAGACATCTGAACCTCGTAATTTGCTACAATAATTAACAGCTGTCATTATTAAGCAGCATAAGTCTCGCCTTCGAAGCTCATATTTTACTCTGATAAAGATATAAGCTGGATCTAGAGGCAAGGGCAACGATTTTCTAATGAGCTTTTCGTTGACAGATAATGAAGTAAGTTGCATACATCAAATAAAGTTAAAATTTAATGAAAACGCCATTTATAAGGCGTTGATATATATATATATGCAATCTTCTTACGGTTTATGGTTTCTTCGCTTCTTCGTTTATAATGTATAAAACACTTTCCGGTCTACACACTTGCCATAAACATTTAATTGAGGTCCTGTATAATCACCAGAATGAAGCGAAAAGAAACAACTTCTTAGGTAGAATCTGTACAATGTCCTTAGGATAAATTTGAGGACTTTAGAATGAAACCTGCTTATTTTTTACATGTTTTCGTTATCGTACCTGAAAGAAGAGGATAAGAAATCGTTACGAGAAAGACGTATTACTAACATTGGCTCTTTATGTAATGAATAAATACATACAAAAAGAATAAGTTAATTAAATAAATAAAAATATCAAATACGTATTTAATGGGGAAAAGAGTTGAAAATCGTTTTGTTACTTTTAAAGTACTTTATTTTAAAAGCGTCCAGCTCACAACACGAGGCAGCACTTGAAAAGGAAGTCTTTCTTAAATTATTTTTATGGTTTGATTCTCATGAAAACATCACAATTTAATTAAATCACAACAATTTTATATAAAATTGCTTATTAATTCTTCCTCTATGGTGCAATCGTTTTTGTTTTTTTTTGCTTCTTTTCATTTCTTGTCAATGATTAGGCTGTTGTTTGTAATTAAGCACAAAGCTACACAATGGGCTATCTGTACTATGCCCACCACTGGTATCTAAACACGGATTCTACCGTTGTAAGTTCGCAGACATACCGCTGTGCCACTGGGGAGCTAATGATTAGGTACTCCGGGATTTCAACCTGAATGCACATGGACTAAACGGCAAGATTCTCGTAAAACAGTCCCTAATTCTGACCTATTGTCCAGAAGAGAGAAAACCAACCATCAGCACCCGCCGCCACAAGGGTTTTGTGCATTTTGAACTGTATTATGAGATAGCCTGTCACTTTTATAACACACCCACATATAAAAATGCGGAGTGTGTTCAGCAGCGTCACAATTCGTACCCCGTGTCTTACGGTCCAGAACCGAAAAGTTAACGATAAGGCCACATTTTGAAGGGAGAAGAACGCAGAGTAATAACAGTTCTAATAATTTAACTTTCAAACTTTGAATAAACAATTAAACTTACTCACCACAACTTTTTTTTTCACCTGTTTCGATGTAATGATTTATTGACTAAAACAAACGTACTCTTAGTCTGTATGGAAACACAGGAAACATAACAGTACAACTTTTAATCTACAGTTTACAGTTTTTTAATAAGATCGAAAGAAAGTGAAAAGTCAACGAATCTGTGTTCTGTATGATGCTCACTTTGTAATAAACTAACGCCGAAGTGAAAACTCTAAAGGTAACACTAACAAGTTCTATTTAAAGTTGTTACATTTTTAATCTTCAATGTAGCAACTGCTGTTTAAACGTTGCGGACAAACAGTAGTTAGGATCAAATGTTTATCACTTGAAAAAAAAATATAGCAGCAATGATTCAGTTTTAATACATATTGTATAGCAGGCAATTCACGTTTAGCTCAAAGTAGATTGTGATTGTTTGAAAGCGTTTCGTGATACAAACAAAAAACTTTTACATGTATTGAAAACTCTAAAGGTAACACTAACAAGTTCTATTTAAAGTTGTTACATTTTTAATCTTCAATGTAGCAACTGCTGTTTAAACGTTGCGGACAAACAGTAGTTAGGATCGAATGTTTATCACTTGAAAAAAAAATATAGCAGCAATGATTCAGTTTTAATACATATTGTATAGCAGGCAATTCACGTTTAGCTCAAAGTAGATTGTGATTGTTTGAAAGCGTTTCGTGATACAAACAAAAAACTTTTACATGTATTTATTTCAGATACTTCATATTTGGTTTTTTTTATCAAAAGGACCTAAAGTTAAAATATATGAAAAAACAAGATGAAATTTTCAATAGCCGCGACACTTGAAATTCTTTTAGGCAGGATTAGAGTAAATTAATCTATGACACTTTTTTTTTCTTTTTATTAGCCATATTTTTGTGCTCCAGCAATACCAAGCGTGGGGCGTGCCATTTTATTACTCATCAGGATCTCTACCAGCCTGCCCCCCCCCCCTCCAGTGGCACAGCGGTACAGCTGTGGACTTACAACGCTAGAACTCTACCAGCCTACTCTCAAATTGAAATTATTTTAGGCACGATTAGAATGCGTTAATCTATGATAGTGTTAAATATGCTACTTCTAATAAATTTATTTTCTTTCAAAATTGCACCCCTATGATTTATAAACCTACAGCGCAAAATCCGGGGTTCGATTCTCCGCGGTGGACGGAGCGCAAGGAGTTTATTATGCATCTTTGCGCTAAAATAAACTAATCAATACCAATCATTTCAGCTTTTATGAAGAATAACTACACATGCATCAGTTTTGATAGCACATTATTAAGAACTTATTACACTTAAAAAAATCTTCCTTTTAACAATAAAACCAACTTTTTCCTAAGTGGGGAGACTTTTCGTAAAAATAGTGAAAGAGTTTTAAATATGTTTTAACCTGACTGCAAAGAAAAACTTCAAAATTCAAAAACTGTAGCTGTAATTTGGCTTTTCATGGAATTAAGTCAATCAGAGTGAAAGTCAATAAAACATTATAGAAAAATTAAGTCAATCGGAGTGAAAGTCAATAAAATACTATAGAAGAATTAAGGACTGTATTTATCAGTTTCTAATAAAGAGAATATCAAATGTTCTTTTTTAGCCTTGAACTCTATACTTAACCAGAAAGAAAGCCTTAAAATTGGATACATTTTCACATCACAAGATACAGTAGTTTTCCTTGTGTCGTTTATTCATAGGCCTGAAGGTTCCAAACCTCACATTCTGATACAACTCTCAATCTAGTTGTCAAAGTTGATTTATTTTAATGAGAGGGTAGATTGTTATTTTCGGTTTAAACTTGGAGCAAACCAGGAATATATGAACAAGAGCAGGACAGACAAAATACAGCGTTTTGTGAAAGTCATGTTTTTTGATAAAGGCAACATTGGACGAACTTCCATAACATCTGAAACACTATCTTCAAGGTACAAGACAATAATAGCTTTTGTTTTTGAAGAAGAAGTTTTCTTCCTTTCACTTCTAGTTTGTCATTGTTATTTTTTTTTAATTCCATTGGGCTCACATCCACATCAAATGCATTTATTGCACTTTAAACACTCTTGCACATTGCAGTTTCAAGTAATAGTCTTCAATAGTGTTCTACATCCATTTTCTTCTAGTTGCCCGGCATGGCCAGGTGGTTAGGGCGCTCGACTCGCAATATGAGAGTCACGGGTTCGAATCCCCCGTCCCACCAAACATGCTCGCCCTTTCAGCCGTGGGGGCATTATAATGTTACGGTCAATCCCACTATTCGTTGGTAAAAGAGTAGCCCAAGAGTTGGCGGTGGGTGGTGACGACTAGCTGCCTTCTCTCTAGACTTACACTGTTAAATAAGGACGGCTAGCGAAGATAGCTCTCGTGTAGCTTTGCGTGGAATTCAAAAACAAACCAAACAAATCAACGATTTAAAAGAAGATAGCAAAGGAAAATACAGTTGACTTTTGACCAGAAAATGGAAAATATTTGTCAAATGATGAACAACTCCCCAGTTTGAAACGTAACTGGCGTTTTGTCTTCACAGAATGGAAGCCCTAATTCATAGGTATTGTTATGTATATCATGTTCTTTTGGTACATTTGGAAAATTTACGGTTGTTAGATTGTTCAGATTTGTCACCAATATGGACTTGGTTAAGTCTTGAATTAATTTACTTCTACCAAAAAGTAGTCATTTACAGCTCTAGAGAACTTTGTAAATTTTTTGTGATTTTAACTAGAAGTTGGTGACCCTTTGATAATCGCTAGGGGGGTAAATGCCCCCTTTGTTCACCGCGTTAGCTTCGTATCTGACCATATTGTATTTTTAAAGAAAAATAACGTCGTATAGGTTTAACTTTTGTAACCTGAATACATTCATATATATATATGATTTTTTTCAAAAATAGTAAATTATTTTCGAATACTCTATGTCGCACCATAAATTTTCGCTTTTGTTTTTATACCCACAGTTTTAAGTTATGTACCATAACTTTTCTTTTTATTTTTCCTATTTGTTTTATCGCTATAACACAACAGACTATTTACGCCCTGTCCACCAGGATTTTACCGTTTTAAGTTCCTATCTTCTGATCAATGATGTATGTTAACACATAACCAGAAAGAGGTGATATTAAAAATAATTTCTGAGTTACATGATACATGATATTCGCATATATCAACCAAGCTTTAAATAGCGCATCGACGTATTCTACCCGAATAGAGGCATTGCAACAAAAGACACGTATGTAGACTTAACTTTTAATGCCCCTTGCCACAAAGAAAGCTTAGGTATTGTTCACGGACTGAAGAATTCGATCACTGTTCTTGCTACTCTAGCAAGGTATATGAAGAAACATATTTTTTGCAAGGAATTCGGCCAATAATCTACATAAATTTTTTATGTTTCATTTTCTGCTTTTATTTTCACTTGAGGGACAATAAAACTATCGTTCCGAAACTTTAGTTTTCAAGATCATAAAACTTTCTTTAGAAATATTAAGTTTTGTTTCGTGCTTTTTGTGTGTGTGTGTGTGTGTGATGAAAACCTCATTACAACTTTAAACAGGTCATTTGGATTGGGATGTAAAGAGTTTGCAAGTTGTGCTTGTACAAATTATTCAAAAAGTTAGGCCTAACGGGAAATAAATAAAAAAGATGTTCGAAGTGATCGTACGTATTTCAAACGTTCGTAATGACAACAACTACTTAGTATTCACCACCTGTTATCATATACATTCTTTATCACCGCTTGAAGCTCGCTACAAAATAGAAGCGAACGACGCGTTTGTAAGAAGTTTTTGAAGTAAAACCGTAGGAGAAAACGCTCAGCAAACGTTCATCCTTACTAACTTAAAACGCCCTAACGACAGATTATGTACTGCAAGTTTCCAGGGTTATTATAGGTCAAAAAACTTTCAGCGTTAGTTTTGTTTCTATAGCTACTGTACGTGGCTAATGATTCTAAGGCGAATGGTTTCAATGGAAAAGCATTACTTGGTACTTTCAAGCTGTTGCTTTCCGGGGTTATTTGGAAGTCAAATTAGATTTGTGGTAAAAAAAACAAAGTTGGTCGAAGCTTTTGATTTCCATTTATCCTTACATAAAAAATGAGACTCTTGTTGATATACTTTTTCTTTGTTCTCATAAGCTAAACCTAACTATTCCTTCGCAGGTTATCAAATATGTTAAGAACGTAAATAAAACTGAAGTTGCCCAGGCATCCGAGTTTTGGTTCTTGGTAATTTCACTCCTGGTAATTTGACTCCTCATGACAAAAAAAAAAACTACAAAAAATTAAGAACATTAAAAGTGACATATATTTAAAAAATCAACATTAAAAATGACATTTGTTAAATATTATTAAACGTAAAATGTCAATCTTGTTATCTGGATTAGTTTGTTTTGATTTTCGCGCAAAGTTACACGAAGGCTACCTGCGCTAGCCGTCCCTAATTTAGCAGTGTAAGACTAGAGGGAAGGCAGTTAGTCATCACCACCCACCGCCAACTCTTGGGCTACTCTTTTACCTACGAATAGTTGGATTGACCGTCACGTTATAACGTCCCACGGCTGAAAGGGCGAGCATGTTTAGGAGGACGGGGATTCGAACCCGCGACCCGCATATTGTGAGTCGAGCGCCCTAACCACCTGGCCATGCCGGGCCTATCTGGATTACATCTAGCAAGAAGAACTTTCAGCCATTTGGTCATATCTTCGTACTTCTTTTTGTAGGGCTCGGCATGGCCAGGTGGTTAGGGAGCTCGACTCGTAAGCTGCGAGTCGTGTATTCGAATCCCAGTCTTACCAAACATGCTCGACCTTTCAGCCGTGAGGGCGTTATAATGGACGATCAATCCCACTATTCGTTGGTAAAAGAGTAGCCAAAAGTTGGCGATGGATGGTGATGACTAGCTAGCTGCCTTCCCTCTAGTCTTACACTGCTAAATTAGGGACGGCTAGCGCAGATAGCCCTCGTGTAGCTTTGCGCAAAATTCAAAAACAAACAAAAACAGTCTTTTTGTAGTTATTGTCAACCCGATCAAACTGAACTTTCTTTAATTGTGTCAAGCATTCTTATTTTTTTGTAGAATTGAAATTGTTTTAAAATTTATATTAAATTTTATTAAATTTCTTACTATTACTACAATTACTATTTATTGTGTTGGGAGTGGATTATCTTACATCTGGCAGCTTCAGCTGGGTTTCAAATTACTGGGAGTGAAATTACCGTTCACCCCGAGTTATAAGCGAAAATTAAAATAGAAAACTATTTAACATACTGGGGTACATAATTTTCTAGATTAACAATTAACTTAGCTTTAAAAAACATGTGTAAATAAGTAATGTCACTAAAGTCAGGAACATATACAATTAGAGCCTGAAGTTGACACTAGGTGGGGATTATCAAGAGTTTTATACGACTAACTAGGATTCTATTAGTGTGCAAGTGTAAGTTAACCGTTTTGTTTAAAGATATACAAATATGAACTTTCAAATTTTAAAAAATAATACTTCAAATAATCTAAAAATTCGTGAAGAGTACATTCGAGATTTATTACTGACATATTCATGTTTTCTTTTCATCAAACTGTATTCAGTAAGTACCAAAAAATATTTAACTTGCTGGATTTTAAGTCACGAATCAACTTTTGTAAATGTATATTTTTATAATGCACAATTCCTTCTGATAACCACAGCTTTGTTAATCTTGGATTTTCCTTACCGTGAAGAAATCGAGTAAATAACAAACACATTCATTTGTCAGTCTGAGTAAGGGTAATAAATGCTGTGTTACAGCAATGCTTAAATAAAGAGAGTAAAATAATGTTAACCCGAAAATTTGCATTACAATGACACCCAGAGATTCTAAATAAAATCTTAACCCTTATGTTAATACGTGTAAGAACAGGAAGCTTGTATTACATTAACACCTAGAGATTCTTTAAAAAAAAATACATCCGTCTGTTTATTTAAGGACAGTAAGTTTGTATTACACTAGCACCCTGAAATTCTTAGTAAAAACTAGACCCTTCTGTTGGTTTAAGTAAGGAGAATAAGCTTGTATTATATTAACGCCCAAAGATGTTTGATAAAACTAAACCCTTATATTAGTTTAAGTAAATAAAATAAGCTTGTATTACACTAACACCCAAAGATTCTTAGTAAAACTAAGCCCTTCTATTAGTCTAAATAAGGACAGTAAATTTGTATTATACTAACTAACACCAATAGATTCTTAGTGAAACTAATCCCTTCCATTATTTTAAGTAAAAAATGGTAAGTTTGTATTACACCAACAGATTCTTGGTAAAAACTAAACCCTTCTGGTAGTGTAAGTAAGGACAGCAGAATAATGTTAAGCCTATATTACACAGTTTATCCCAGTAAAAACTAATCTGTCGTTAACTAAACTAAGTTGCCATCATTGAGAGTTAAATCTTTAAGCAAGATTTGTTGTATAATTATATTAATAAAAAACAAAGACTATAGCGTGTGCATGACAAAAATCTTTTTTCCTTATTATCTTTGTCGTCCTTTTATTTGCTTAGTGAATTATGGTCAACAACAGACGAAGCTAGTACTGTACAAGCGAAGAACTAGTTTATCATTTGTATAAGCAGGTGGCGATAGATGCAACTCAAGAACTTTCATTATTAATGATTTAGATTATCGTTAATTTCAGAAAATGAACGGCTTTCCCTAAGAATCATATATCAAGAGGAAGAACTGTTTGCAAGGTCTAAACCAAGACCGAAGAACAGTTCAACTGGTCAGCAGCCAGCTTTATAAATTACCACAAGGTCTTTGAAGTATGGAGGATTTATCTTTCCGAAACCTAGGGGAAAAAAATATGAAGCTATTGTTAGCAAAAGAAATCTCATTAACTCAACTTCTGAAAAAACACAGCGACATTTTTATAACCTGGCACAAAGAAAGGGGAGGCTTTTAACTGTCGTAATAAATCTTTACTTTTCTCATATTATAGTGAATGAAATTTTTTTTTGCGCTCAGTTTTCCAAACAACATCGAATATTATATGTCAAAATATATCGATAATATTTGATAACATTTTGTAATATTGTCTGTTTCACGAATTCGAAGAAATAAAACGTCTATTCATTCATCTGACACTCAGTAATTAAATGATCTGTTTCATAATTTGTATAAACATGTAATCTAGATTAAAAATAAAGTGTACGTAAGTAAAATATTTTCCAATATTCATGAGAGCGTATAGACGTTGAATATTCTCAATTTTTGTCAAGATGCTCATGGGCCCGGCATAGTCAGGTGGTTAGGGCACTCGACTCGCAATCTGAGGGTCGCGGGTTCGAATCCCTGTCACGCCAAACATGCTCGCCCTTTCAGCCGTGCGGGCGTTATAATGTAACGGTCAATCCCACTATTCGTTGGTAAAAGAGTAGCCCAAGAGTTGGCGGTGGGTGGTGATGACTAGCTGCCTTCCCTCTAGTCTTACACTGCAAAATTAGGGACGGCTAGCGCAGATAGCCCTCGTGTAGCTTTGCGCGAAATTCAAAACCAAACCAAGATGCTCATATAATTGTAGTCAAACCTTACAAATTCATAACCAGATCTTTCTAATGTGGTTTAAAATTAATTCAAAAGTGTTTCCCATTTTTACGTAAACTCTTCATCGGTGAATATTTTAATCTACCTTTAGATGTTTCGTTATGATGCTAGAGCCTTAGTTAATCAGCATCCAAATGCTCACGTGGCCATACGGGAAATAATACTTAACATCATGGCGTTTTCATAAGTATGGATTAACATTTTTAATCTTAAACAATCTATTTTTATAGTATCCACATGCTCACGTGGCCATACGGGAAATAACACTTAACATCATGGAAAACGCATAAGTATGGATTAACATTTTTAATCTTAAACAATCTATTTTTATAGTATTGTGATCAAGCAAGTGAACAGTTTATATAGGGGAGAAAAAAGGGAAATTGTTTTAAATAGCAAACAAATGGTATACATAGAGGTAATAAAACTTCATTATTTCTACAACCTGATACTCGGGCGTGACAGAAAGGACTCGCTTTTGATACATTAAATTTATATGATGGTCTATATAATTTCGCTTGGTCTTCATTTAGTATTTTCTGTTGTTGTTTTTTGAACAATTGTGAGTAATATAATTCATTAATATGTCTGGTTTTAAAGAGACTTACTATATAGAACTCTTTATTTTGTTTCTCTTGCTCTTGCAGATATCTCATAACCTGCTTAATTAAATTATTTATCGGTGGTTTACATGCACTTATCCTATTGAATCTACTTATTACTCCATGATGTTTTTTATTATTACATGCGCGTAGGTAGGGGGCATATTTAAAAGATGTAAAAACAGTTTCATATAAAATGCACTATTTTCAGTGAAGGTTAGGGATATTTTTTAAAGGGGTTATATCCCCGGACGTACCAGTATACCTTCACCACTCGTTTCCATTTTCCTTTGAAAGTAGCACCCCCTATATAGATGTCTGCCTACGCCCCTGTTGTTATTGTTTATACAAACTAAAATTTGGTCTAAGGTAACTTTTTAACCTTGTTTATAGGTTTTTGTAGTCTACGCCCCTGTTATTATTGTTTATGCGACCTAAAATGTGGTCTAAGGTAATTTTCTAACCTTGTTTATAGGTTTTTGTAGTCTACGCCCCTGTTATTATTGTTTATGCGACCTAAAATTTGATCTAATGTAACTTTTTAACCTTGTTTATAGGTTTTTGTAGTCTACGCCCCTGTTATTATTGTTTATGCGACCTAAAATTTG
>NW_013666930.1:34286-38032 GCF_000517525.1 Limulus polyphemus
TTCTCCTCAGGGAGACATACTGTTGTTTTTATTTATGTCTCCTTCTTCTCAGGGAGACATACTGTTGTTTTTATTTATGTCTCCTTCTTCTCAGGGAGACATACTGTTGTTTTTATTTATGTCTCTTTCTCCTCAGGGAGACATACTGTTGTTTCTATTTATGTCTCCTTCTTCTCAGGGAAACAAAGTGTTGTTTCTATTTATGTCTCCTTCTCATCAGGGAGACATACTGTTGTTTCTATTTATGTCTCCTTCTTCTCAGGGAGACAAACGGTTGTTTCTATTGATGTCTCCTTCTCCTCAGAGATATACTGTTGTTTCTTCTTTCTTTCTTCTTCTTCCAAACACTTTTCAATCGACTGCCCTTCCTTCATTTTACGACGGATTAATTTGAAACTTGGTACGATTATACCTTGGTTCAATATGGCCCGATGACTTTTTCATTTTTTTATACTTAGACCTTTTCAAGGATTATATGGGGTTATAGGTCAAAGAACCCCAAAATGTATATTTTTGGCTCCTGTCTGGCCACATTTACAGTAATCAAGATGAAAATTGGCTCAAATATACATTTTCATGCGCCCAACACATTGACATACAAAAAAGTTAGACTTGTTTATTTTAAGTCTTTTTAAGGGGGACAGAGCTCACAAAAAAGCATAACTTAGGGATTTGGGGTCAATTACTCGGCCATATTTTGACCGGTTTATATGAAATTCATACAAATATACTTTTCTACAGGCCCCACACAATGACAGACAAAAATCATGAACGTGCCCATTTTTATTAATTATAGGAGGTCCAGATGCCACAACAAGCATAATTATAGAGTTTTTGACAGTTACTTCGCTGTATTTCAGCCAATTTACATGGGATTTAGTACAATGATAATTTTTTACAGGTCCCATATTATACATACAAAAAATGTGGGATACGTTCATTTTAGGTCACTTTAGGGAGGTCAAAAGGTTAAATAAACCATAATTTTAGGGATTTGGTAAATTACTTAGCCTTGTTTCGATCAATTCACACGGAATTTAGTACAAAGATACTTTTTATGGGTCCCAGACAGAAATATAAACAATTTTGGAATTTTTGTCTTTAGTTCAATTTTCCAGCACCTAAAGGACAATTTGTGGGTTTAACTATTCATGTGTTTGTCAACAACGTACATGGGATTTGGTACAAAGATACTTCCTTGCAGATCCTAAGGGGTGATATAGACACTTTTCGCTTTTTTCTGTGTTTTTCTCGATTTTTCTGGGGGTCAAAAGTGGCCATGTTGGGATTGCGTGGCAGAGACATATTGCATTCGCCCGCGAATGTTCGCTTCTTTAATCTTCTATCTTGTTTTTAGGTATTATTATTATTGTTTTCTATCTCTGATAAATAATTGTAAAATATTATTATCTAAAGAAAACTTTAATGTACCCTGTAACTTCCTGAAATTTTATGTCAAGTTTTAGTATGTTGGCTAATTTTTCCTGATTTGCCTAAAGAATTATTTTTTGATATTTTATTATTCCTAACAAATAAATATTCAGTGTTTATAAATTAATACATTTTGAAATGAAATGAAAATGGTCTTAAATGAATCTTTCAATAGTTGATCTTATATTTTTGCTCAAATTAATCTTTTCAAGATATCCAAGAAACGAATAACAGAACCCAAACAAATTTCTATAAGTTTCTGCGACTTTCACATATTTAACTTTAACTTAGAATTTCTCTACTGTTCCTCTACTAATTGAAATAACTTATACTCTAATATTTTTTACTAGAATAATGTTGTCAGTCAATAAAGTTTTTCGCTTGTATTTTATTTCCAGTGGAACGTAATAATTTTCATTAATTTTATGAAGACGGAATACTCTTCAGGTGTCGCTGCACTTAATTTCATCATCGAATTCATTTAACTTATGATAATAAATTACGGTTTCTTTCATGAGACATAAAATAAATTGTGTACATATGCGATTCATTTCTTACTTTATTACACCTGGGAGAGACATTTCGATATGATTGTTTAAATTAACGTCCTGCTATGGCTACCAGTTTGATAACATAATGATAGATAACCTTGTCTGAAATTATCATAAAAATGCAATAATCAATTAGGACATAAAAGTATATATATATATGTACGTGTGTATTTCCATCGACTATGCTACAATATGATAATATTTTCCTCTTAAATTTTTTTAACTATTTTACACCATTAAACATTTCTTATTCTTATTTACCAGTTTTGGGATTAAGCTTCCTCCCCATCCAAACTGCTTATTTTACTTATTCCCATTTTAACGTTTCTTCTGCATGTTCGACTTATTTTATATCCAGTAGCTGTTTGCTTCCTCTCTTATTTTTTTTTTTTTTGTTACACCAGTCAACAAAATATTCTCAACGGATTTATTTATTCTACCCCTGAGTATTTTTCCCGCTGCACTCATAAAAATATTCAAGCCCTTAAATTTGAAGAGTTTACGATACTAGGCTTGATTCTTAACGTTTTGTTTTTACTGTTATTCTTTGAGCACTTACAATGACCAGCTTATTTTCATAGGTATCAAAAACTTTCTAATGATCTTCATCTTATTTTAACATATTCAACTATTCGGTAGATTTATGCCGTAAAAAGTTATATCTTCCCTCCTCTTGAAGTAATTTTTCTCTGGAGATTATTGATACATTCTCGAAGTGGATTTTGTAAATTCTTAGAACGTTTTGTATGTTTCAGTAAACAAATATATTATATCCACATTTTCCCACATTTTTTTCCTAACTTACTCCTCTGTCATTAATACTCGAGTACTTTTCGCTATATCTATTTTAGCGGTTCCAACTTCTCAATTCAAATTTTCTTGCCTTCTAGATTCAAATTTATTAGTCTAAGATAAACTCTCATTTTCGTGAATTTTTATATGTTCTTGTGCCGCTTTTTTTAAATCGTTACACAGCAATAGTTAGTTTTGTATTCGTTTATGTATGAGGTAATGACTATACGTCCGAAATCATATAAAAAGTGTTTATTTTTAGTTCATCTTTAGAGGAACCGCAGTGCTAGTTACATTGTTGTTTTTAAACCAAAGTACGAAAACACATCTTACATTTAACTCTTATTTTCGATATTTGTGGAAGAAGTGTACAATTCTTCGTAGCTGTTTCTTTAATCTACACGTTCAGGTCTTTTGACCACAACAAAAACTTTTAAATTAGTTTAGTTAAGCCGTGGGCTGTTAGAAACTTTTTCTTTTTTGATATTCTCTCTTGCGATGTTGATCTCATAGATTTGCTGAAGATGGAATATGTGTAATTCCGAAACGTTCATTCAAGATGTTTACAATTGTTGCCGTTGCTGTAGTTTTCCATCAAATGTATCAATTGATCTGAGTACCTTGTGATCACTCCCCGATGTTACAGAGAAGACATTTGTACAGGGGCTAGCTATATACATTAAGAATATTTTCACACTTGTTCGCACATGATATTATGTTTTAACCAGAAGTTATGAATAAAGATTAATCAGCCAGCTCACGAAAGCATTCTACACAGATTTATTTTTCCTTCAAGACGTTCCTAGTGTTCTGAGATTGTTATTTTTTTGTTTTAAGTATGGAGGCGATGCGAAGGGCATATACAAACTGAACTAGAACTGAACACTTCTAATTTATATTTAATGTTGGAGATATATGATAAAAATAGATTGTTTGTTGGTAAGCGCAAAGCTACATAGTGCGCTATCCGTG
>NW_013666930.1:38548-45016 GCF_000517525.1 Limulus polyphemus
TCCCCGTTACACCAAACATGCTCGTCCTTTCAGCCATGGGGGCGTTATAATGAGACAGTCCATCCCACTATTCGTTGGTAAAAGACTAGCCCAAGAGTTGGCGGTGGGTGGTGATTTATAGCTGCCTTTCCTCTAGTCTCACACTGCTAAATTAGGGACGGCTAGAGCAGATAACTCTCGTGTAACTTTGCGCGAAATTCATAACAAACAAACAAAGCAACCACCTAGTGGTAGATCCAATGTAACCTGAAGATCATTTAGGAAATTTATATTCATTTGAAGTTTTGAATATAACTACTCGATCCTTATACCTGAAAACTGCTATAATCTACATTCAGAGTTAAATACATCTCGTTTCAACTTCAGTTTACGTAACTATTTTCTAATCAAACTAGCCTGTATATGGCAATAATAGACAAATTTGATTCTGTAGGGTGACTTAGATGATTTATAGTTCCTGATGGAAAAATATTTTTTTTTAAATGTTCTTAATATTTTTATCACATTATAAAACTACATATTTGCTATTCAGTTTATACACTCTATGAACAATGATTCAACCAGATATTTCTTAAAATAAACAGGTATAAAACTGTCAAAATAAAGATATAAACCAATGAAAGTTTTCTTATTAAACATTTCGCATTCAAGTTTACCGCATTTATTAGGAATAGCTTTGTCTACAGATGGAAGTTGATGGATTTGTTGATGTTCTACTGTGAACGTAATATTAAGACGTCTACTGTTAAGATAGGTTAAAAAAAAAACTCTACATAGTGAGCTTCTCTGAAGATAATGAGGGTATCATCCACATATCTTCTATAATATATTGGTTTAAACTGAGAAGGACATTAATCAAGCCAATATTTTCGTGGAACAAGTTTGCAAGTGACAGGGCTAATCCAGATCCCATAACAACTTCATCTATTTGGTCATATAAATCATTATGAAATTTAAAATGAAGTTATTTTGGTGGCAAGATTCGCGAGTTTTTAGAAACAGTTGCTTGTGAAATCTTATTTAAGCATTGTCTTTTTGATACATAGTTCTGTGTATAAATTTATGGTTTCATCTAACGGTATATTAGTGTGGAGAGACTTTATTTCAAAACATGCACATAATGCTCCATTTTTAAAATTAAAATTGATTATATCTTGAGAAAATTCAAAGCTATCTTCGAGAGTATAATAATTTCTAATTAATGGTTCCAAAAAACGTAAACTGCAAAAGCCCTCAGTTTATAATTATGAGTACTGATGCCAGACACTATCTGAACAACCGTCTTCTTGAACCTTAGAAACTTCATATTATTATATTGATTTTCAGCCAGTAAATTTTCTCTTCTCAAGTTTTATTAAATATCTTTGTAATTTACGTTCTCTAGTTTTAGTTGGATCTGTATCTATTTTCACAAATTTAGTCTTACCACTTAAAATTTATTTAATCTTATCGATGTAATTAGTTCTATTTAGAATTATAGCACCGTTTTCCTTACAGGATTTTATAATCACTAGATATTCATTTGTTCTTAACCTTTTTATGGCCAAAATTTGTTCATTGTTTATATTAGTAGATTTTTCCAGAGTTGTAATCTTACAATATGTTAAAGCAATGCCACTTACTTGAATTATTGTGCTATTAATAAATTCATTACTTCTCGCCAGACTTTTGTTTAGATAGCTACTGTAGCAACTTTTAAAACTAAGTAGATAACTCTCAAATTTAAGTCTTTTTAGTGAAATGAGAAATTTTAAACCACGTGGCAACACACTTTTTTCTATTTCACTTTGAATAGAATTAAACAAATTAAAAAATACTTTATGGGATTATAAATAAGAATATCTTTGTTATATCATATTAACCAGTTTGATTTTTCTAAGTGATTATCACTGCGTCTTAAATTGCTTGTGTATTTATCTGATCGAGTAAATGATCGTAATCTAATTACTAACTTTTCCAACAATTAAAAACGTTCTACTAATCGTCGTTTAATTATTTTATCTCTTTTTAGTTTTTTGTATTTCAAAATTTAACAGTTGCTTCTTAAGTTGTAAATACCGTCTTGAATGATACAATTGACCAGTACGTACATTGCATATTTTAGATTGTACCACAAAATCTAATTCTAACATATTTTATAACACTTAAAATGTAATCTTTCTGTGTTTCTGAACAACGATAACGTGAAAAGATTATATCTGTTAATATTTACAGTAGCAATAGACTTACGTTTTGAAAATATTACAGAAGCAGTTGACTTATGTTCTGGGAAATCTAAGACATGTTCTAAATTTTGATATTAAAAATACACACCAAGTTATTGTATTTTATTGTAGTATAAGTATTTAAGCCCCCATTTTATTGAATTTATGTGCTAAATTTTTTTAAAAACTAGAGACGTTAATGGTCTGTGCCTAGTCTGCTACAAACTGAAAATAGCCATAACAAAAAAAAAAGATGCAAAATACTGGCTAGGTAAATCATTAAGAATCATGTCTGAAAAGAATGTAATGAACCTATAATTAGACGAAGATTTAAAATCGTCTCTTATACAAATAATAAACAGAATTACGTATAAAAAAAGCCAATTGATTAACAGACTTCAGCCAGAATTGAATGAAGGCGCAGTTCGTTTATTGCTGTGATGATCTGATTCGTGGGCATTATTCAGTGAACTTGTGCTCTTGTTGCTATTTTGCGAGCGTTTTTCAAAGAACATATTTATCGTTGAATTTATTATAGTGTCTAATTGAGCAAATACAATCGGAAAATCTACACCTAAGATGACACCACATTTGTCTCTTCTTGGGCAAGAAAAAACTTTCATGTACTAATTAGTACGTGTCTGGGGATACTCCTAAATGATTGAAGAAGGCAAGAGTAGTACATTCAGGTAAAATTGATTCTACTCGGAGCGACAAGGCAGGTTCGCTAATAACGGGAGATTCGACGAGATACTGTGAAGTTATAATATGTTCTCTAACTATTGAAGTAGTTATAAATAAAGAACGACTGAACACAAAAAATAAACAATCTTAATCCAAATCACAGTTAAAATGCATAATAAACGGGTCACAAAGAACATTTATCTTTGATGAAGAATTAGTATTAATTCAATGATCTAAAGTTTGAAAGTGTATCTCTCTCCTCGTTCGTATTCCACATTACCTTCGTGAGATCGTATTCCAGATGAATCTCCTGAAAGCTTGATCCAGATTGAATTTCCCGAGATCTTGTTCCAGACTGTATAATTCTCACGTCAGCTATTTCATTCGTTACCATCAGATTTATCCAGAACAAATAGCGTTTACACATATGACTGATCATTCCACAATGAAATACAAAAGATGTCCTTATCTCCAGATGCCCTCTGACCATCAATGGTAAAGATGTCTGTCCAATTGTACATACCATGAGTTACCCTGCAACCATATTTCCCATGGCAACACTAAATGTGAAATTCGAGGTGAATGGCCCAGAACAATGGGCAGGTAAAGAGAAAGGAATTTAACAATATTCTTGACCAACGTGACGTGAAAACGGCACAAAGTAACAAGTTATTAAAATGTTTGTATTGATAGAAAACACATGGTATGTTTATATTAAGACAATTCTCTTGCCGTTCTTACGTCTGGCTTGTCCCCAAGCGGGCAATTTATCCAATAAAACTTACAAACTCTGAGTGGTGTAACTTTCTGTCACTCCTGTAAAAACACTTAGTGCAGCACAGACAGCACAACCCTTTAAAAACTCGATAATTACATCCCAGTATCTTTTAACAGCATAATAATACAGAAAAAACAACTTTAACTCAGAATACGTAAGGAATCACTTAAACAAGGATGTAAATTTGAAATGCAATACAAATGATAAAATCCTTCAAAATATGAAAAATACTACAATTTAATAGCTACACCTGGAAAACACGCTTTAGCAGTAATAAACATACAACGTAAATGTGAGCCCTTTTACATAGAAAAATTACAAGAAATATAAAATGAAAGCCTTTTAACACTGACAAAACTCATTCATTACCCTTCAATATGAAAATGGAGAAATAGTCTTTAAAATCACACATTTTATTAACCCTTTAGCTGAGATTAAACATAAACAATACAAAATCGAAATATACAGTGAACTCTTTAAACACAGAATCAATATTACATATTAAAAATCAACAATATGACATAGATAACGGGTTCTTTAAAACTAAACCTCGTGTAACAAAGCATACACTTTTATACACAAAGATTAAAATCCTTAACCCTAATCACGCACAAGAACTAATTACATATCACCTCCCCCTGATAAGAAAATTACACAGATATACAAAATCTGCAGTTGCAATATAAAAATAAAACAGTTTGGATATAAATATTCACTATAATAATAATAATATAAGTGTCTTACTCAAGAAAACTTTAGAGCTCTCCACACGAAGATATACGTTTGTGGTTTTATGTTTTGATTACAAATCCCTCAAGAACTAGTGTAGACTAAACTTTGGAACAGCTGGAACTTACTAAATTACATATTAATAGATGATAACAATTTAGTTTTTTCATAATTTGCCATAATGTCTGGCTACACTTTACACCATTTCAAGAGTAAATTTCATCCTGAAATTGTGACATAGGCCATCTTTCCTTTAATCACTTCAATAGAAAAGAATAGCACTTTCAGTGATTCGTTCTCTAACAAGTTCATCTTTCCTTTAATCACTTCAATAGAAAAGAACAGCACTTTCAGTGATTCGTTCTCTCACAAGTTCATCTTTCCTTTAATCACTTCAATAGAAAAGAACAGCACTTTCAGTGATTCGTCTCTCACAAGGCCATCTTTCCTTCAATCACTCCAATAGAAAAGAACAGCACTTTCAGTGATTCGTTTCCCACAAGGCCATCTTTCCTTCAATCACTCCAATAGAAAAGAACAGCACTTTCAGTGATTCGTTCTCTCACAATCTGCAGCTCTCTATCCTTAAGTATCTTATCTTATAACACTTTCTTGACTGCTATCAACTCTCTGATATTTCCGAACTGAGCATCGTAAATAACACCAAAACCGCTAGTCTTAATTCGTAACAGTGCAAGACACTTTCTGTGGTCTGTTCCTAATTTGGAATTGCCAAACCTCATCACCATTCATCTAAATCTTTACCTTCCGTCACTAATGGCAGCATCAGATGAAATCTGCATATTGGAAAATCCTGCCAGTGGAACTCCTCCCTTGAAGGCTTAAAGTCAAATGTAATCAAGCCAAAACATTCATAAAGTTTTGGGTACATTAGGGTATTCCTGGATGTCACTGAATGATGTGTATCCTTCCATCATGTAGCGTAATAGACACTTGGAGGTTTAAGCATACTAGAATTAGGGAAAACACTGGCTGTTTAAAAAACAAGACCCAGAAGTGGATCTCTTGTAGCAAAAGTCAGGATTGAAAATGTAAGGTCAAATGAATTCCATTTGGTAAGAAGTTCAACTAGGTTTTTAAGTTGAACAAAAAATGCTGTACTATCCAGTTACATGCATGTCCTTGTCTAAAAATACCTTTCAAATCCAGGTTAATAAGACTGAACCTTTGTCAAGCAACATTTCTACAGGACTTACGTGTTCTCACGCTTTTATTGCCCGTATAACATATAACTGTACTACTACCAACAGTGACAACAGTTGATACAACTTACCCTCCCACCCAGTCCAATTACTCCCCACTACTTTCTAGTTGTTACAAGAACAGAGATTCAAGTTCCAATACGAAAGAGAGAGGGATAGAAGCCACAGAAATCGGTTTCTACATACATAAACTGACCCTGGTTATCAGACACTAGCCCCTGGTTTCTGACCAGAAGAATTGGGTAACACTTACATCTGACACCTAGTAACACACTCACAGCCTGCATTTCCATGCATCTTTGAGCGTACTTGTAATGAAACAACATAAAGAAATTATTCCATCATACCCATATAAAACACCAAATACGCCAAGTGTGTGTGGTTCTTATAATGTTTAA
This sequence comes from Limulus polyphemus, assembly GCF_000517525.1. Classification (NCBI taxonomy): domain Eukaryota; kingdom Metazoa; phylum Arthropoda; class Merostomata; order Xiphosura; family Limulidae; genus Limulus; species Limulus polyphemus. The sequence continues at coordinate 44,565 of NW_013666930.1, forward strand.
CCTTATGTTCGCGAATTTCATATGCAAATGACATAGGCCTGGCATAGCCTGGTGAGTAGGGCACTCAACTTGCAATCTGTAGATCTCGGGTTCGAATACCACCAACAAACATATGCGCCCTTTCAGCCATGAAGGCATTATAATGTGACAGTCAATCCCACTATTCGTTGGTAAAAAGTAGCCCAAGTGTTGGCATTCGGTGATGTTGACTAGCTACTTTCTCTCGAATATATCACTTCTAAATTAGTATCTCTGCGCGAAATTCAAGAAACAAACAAATATATACTACTGATAGCTTCGCGTACTCGAAAACAATAGTTAAAACTTTGTTTTCTCTCGGATATAGGTTTTTTTACTTCCTTATCATTTAATGAAAATTTACTACGTGCCGAATATTTGGATGTCACCAGTTTGTTTGTTTGTTTTTGAATTTCGCGCAAAGCTACACGAGG
>NW_013666930.1:45054-50751 GCF_000517525.1 Limulus polyphemus
GGTAGTCATCACCACCCACCGCCAACTCTTGGGCTACTCTTTTACCAACGAATAATGGGATTGACCGTCACATTATAACACCCCCACGGCTGAAATGGCGAGCATGATTGGTGTAACGGGGATTCGAACCCGCGACCCTCAGATTGCGAGTCGAGTGCCTTAACCACCTGGCCATGCCGGACCAAATGTCACCAGTATTAATGAAAATAACACTAATCAGGTCAGTAATCACAATTAACTTCATGTCGCTAAGTCTTCACATTCATATTTAATCCTTTATTTCCATTCACATTTTGCTTGACAGTTATGTGCTGAGTAACTGATCCATTCTTGTTGTACAACACTCATGAACGACTTTATGTGGCTTTCATATACGTCTGTGAAACCATACCCATATATATGTACTTATACAATTATATTGCCATACGCATATATCACCATCAAATATTGTCATCATATCAGCTGTCTCCAGCACGTGCACAAATTACCTTGGTAACCGTCTCTGGTTACCTTTCACAAGTTAAATTGAAAAAGTGTGGTCCGTAATGTGTCACGCTCTAGAGCCGTCAAACTCTCGAGTTTTTCTTTTCAGACATCCTGAAATAAATAATTACTAGCAGAATTCAACTAAACTGAAATATTTTTAACTGAGATTCTCGGAGCCTGAATTAACCACTCAGAGTAAACACAGCTTTTTCACTTACTACAAAGAAGTTATGTTTACAACAAGGCGTGTTAAGAGGAATCTAGGGAGGGTCGTTGAGTATAATTTCCTCCACTCTGCTAGTTCAAAAAAGTTAATCTCTCGAAACGTCACACGACGTTTCGCTTCAAAATATCACTCGGTAACTTAGAATACAAGTATTCCCACATCCTTTCAGCTGAGTTTTTGAACTTCTATTAATTATCTTTAGTTGTGTAAACTATTAACGTACTAGGTGTTATATTTAATCACAATCACTTTAGCTATTTCAACTTATGATAACTAAATGGCGGTGATAAAAAGGGAGTTCATACATTATACCATCCCAAATATCAGAAAAGAAGGAACGCTACTACTTTTTCCGGTCGTTACTTGTTGAACCACAAGATTGTCCTAGCTTATGCTAATTAATCAGCTATAATTTGATATCCGGTGGATATCTCTCAATCAAAATCTACTCAACAGCTCAGGAAGAAATGAAAGCTATATTATTCTGTTCTTGACTATGGAACTATTGATAAATAAATAAAAATAGAACACAAACTCACAATCACAAAAAAAAAAATCTTTATCTGAAACAAAAACAGTTAAAATTGTTTAACTGGTCAAAAAGGAGAGTTTATTTTACTGGAGATTTAGTACTAGCTCGGTAATCTCAGATTCCAAAATGTATCTGTCTCAGATCACATTCCAGACGGAATCTCTTGATCTATTTTTCAAGACTGAATAATTCTCAAATCGACTACTTCAGTCGTTAATATGAGACTTACACAGAGCAATTAGCGACCCTGTAACCATATTTCCAATAGGAAGACTAAAAGTGCAACTCTAGGTGAATGACACAGAACAATGAGCAGCTAAAGTGAAAGGAGTTTAACGACATTCTCGAAAACAGCACAAAATAACAAGTTATTAAAATTTCTGTGTTAGTACAAGGAGGTAGAAAATATCAATTTTTATTACATACAACAGCAGGCATCTATAAGTCAGGAATAACAAACTTCTCAATTACATTAGACTGACATGTAATAATGCCTTCATTATAACATAATCTTTCTGTCTTTCTAAAGAAGATCAAGTAATATGTTATCTCTAACGCGTGACACCAAGCAGAAAAATTCTGAAGATTAAGTAATCTTTCTGATTCAAATCCGCCACCGAAAACCATTAACATGTGCTAGTGAACAAATGTCAGGAAACTCTGGATCCTTATATATCTCCAACAACATTTCTTTGAAGATGAGGTTATTTCTTGATATGTCAGTAAAGGCTTGGCATTGCCAAGTGGATAGGGCGCTCAACTTTCAATCTGCGAGACGCGGGTTCGAATCCCTGTCCCACCAAACATGGAGCCATGGAGGCGTTATAATGTGACGGTAAGTATTCGTTGGTAAAAGAGTAGCCCAAGAGTTGGTGGTGGTTGGTGATGATTAGTCTTTAATTGCTAAATTAGGGACAGCTAGCGCACATATCCCTCGTATAGCTTTGCGCGAAATTCAAAACAAATCAAATCTGTCAGTAAATCGTTGAGATCATTCTCAGCAGGAGGAAGAGGCGGGATTTTCTTACCTGACCTTCCCAGATCCCGATTAAGTCGTCGTCGTCAAATCGTTAAGGTTTGTTTGATATTTTTGGAGAGAAAACTACTGATGACGTTCTTGTCCAATCACGGTAGTACTATACAAATGTAAACACTTAACGACGCTGCGTATATTGCGAGGCCTATGTTAGTGTGCACTTCATCGTGATTCCTCATAACAAAGGCTTTACTTATATAGAAGTATTAGCACGTATTTGCGACCTTGGGTCATCCGTTCAACACCGATGTGATTAGCAGAAATTCGACCGAAGTTACAAAAAACCATTCATAACAAATATTAATTTCTGTAATAAAAATAACACAAGTTAACATTCTGGTTGAAGTGGGAAAGCGTAATATGGACTTCTATTGAATGGTATCTTGACTGTTGGTGGAGCATTACGGTGAAAACGCTACTTGACAAATTTTTCAGAACCAATCACAACACGCGATACAAATCGTACTGGGGTCAAACCTCCTATGTAGACACATTTTCATAGCCTAACTTTAGTTTATATTAAGACTTATTTTTGTATAATACACATTTTAAAATCGAGACTGTCTGATCGTACAGTTCTGAAACAAAAAAAAAAACTTTAATACAAGTTCAAGTCCATTGTTTAAACTAAAATTGAATTTTTGATAATCTTTATGAACCTCAGACTTTATATATACCGAATGAATAACAAAATGTGATCAAAGCTCTAATAATTCTTAATTAATATTATCAGACGTTACCACTATATAAAATCCTATTTGATTTTTTAAAATAATTAAGTTTATACTTCTTGGAACGACAAATAAAACATTTAGCTCTCAAAGTCAGGTCAGTTAGTTATCTCAAAATGATTTCACTTGTAATATTCAGGTACAATGATACCCGAGAGAGAAGTCAATAGTTTCCATACAAACAAGTACACTGATACCCGAGAGAGAAGTCAATAGTTTCCATACAAACAGGTACACTGATACCCGACAGAGAAGTCAATAGTTTCCATACAAACAGGTACAATGATACCCGACAGAGAACTCAATAGTTTCCATACAAACAGGTACACTGATACCAGACAGAGAAGTCAATAGTTTCCATACAAACAGGTACAATGATACCCGACAGTGAAGTTAATAGTTTCCATACAAACAGGTACAATGATACCCGAGAGAGAAGTCAATAGTTTTCATACAAACGGGTATCAGTGTACCTGGGTATCAGTGTACCTGTTTGTATGGAAACTATTGACTTCTCTGTCGGGTATCAGTGTACCTGTTTGTATGGAAACTATTGACTTCTCTGTCGACAGAGAAGTCAATAGTTTCATACAAACAGGTACAATGATACCCGACAGAGAAGTCAATAGTTTCCATACAAACAGGTACACTGATACCCGACAGTGAAGTCAATAGTTTCCATACAAACAGGTACACTGATACCCGACAGAGAAGTCAATAGTTTCCATACAAACAGGTACACTGATACCCGACAGAGAAGTCAATAGTTTTCATACAAACGCAGGTTCAGGATTGTTAAACGAAGAATAAATCGAACACCGGTAGCAAAATGAAACAAGTGAACAAACAAATAATTTTTTGTTGCCATTAACGTATATGTAAGTTATCAAATCTCTGGTCGTCTTCTAATCTTGTGTGATTATAGTCTGGCTGCTGGGGTTGATAAGCAAAACAAGGGAGATACCAAGTCTACAAAAACAAGACAACGACAATCAAACGATAGAAATATCCGGCTTAAATACTCCGAACGAAGTCTTAGCAAGGTATCCCACATGTCCATAGGTTACAAACTTTAACAAATAATTTAGATACAATTTTAAGTCAAGCCAGCTGTGTAGGTTTCTATATGACCTGTTTGAATAGGCTACTTTTCCAGAAGTCCGTACAGAGACACGTGCATGCTATTTTTAAACTTCAACACAAAGGCTGCAGGATCCAACCTTGGGCCTTCAGTTTAACACGAACGTGATTAACGATGTGCAGAATCTGTATGGAAATTTAGAAAAATCATCTGAATACATCTGAATAAAAATATATTCTATACTATTATGGAAGGGTAAATTTCGTAGCTATTCCACACACGCCTCTAGGAAGTCCCATTGTAACTTAGTGATTCCACCACTTAGTCATTGGACAAGAAGTTGTCACGTGATTTTTATTGTTCAAAACACGTTGTTCTGACGTTAGCAGCTTTTTCATTGCATAAAAATATACTGAGTACTGTAGATTCTTTCTCTTCGTCCTGATAAATGTAATAGTCGCAGACCTCCATCAGGGATTCATCAAATGAAACATCCACTCGTATGCTACATCTGGTGCTCCTTTATTCTCTCCGACTTAAACTTTAAAGTACATTCTGTGAGTCCATCAGTCCGGGTCAAAGGTCTTGCCTTGTTCATTAGCGGGACTTGATTAGGTTTAGCTCTCTACCCATTTGGGTTGGGAAGTATCCAAACCATGGTTTTCTGATAATCAAGGGTATAGGTAGTTGAGCTGAAACTTACTTTGTGCTCAACCTCTTCTGCTTCTTAAAGTCAAGTTAGTCAGTCAAACTCGTGAGAGTGAAAAAAAACAAGAGCCTACAAATTACAAACATTTTATTATTAAAATATCGAATTATTGTTAATATAAAACACTCACCGCCGTCTCGTGGTTTTGACCTTTGGTTCTTGATACGAAACGTTGAAATTATTTCGAACTTAATAAATTCTCGTGTTTCAAAGCGTTTTCACATGGTTAAGTAGAAAATACTGATTAATTACCTCTTAACACAAGCTACTTGAATTAAAAAGATGAAGATTGGCCATAGTATTACATATATGAAAGTTTTTATAAAGATACACGATGTATAAGAAAATGTTTCAAGTGCAGCCTACGATAACAGTAAAATAAATGTGTAAATAAATCTAGCTAATGCCAAAAATATAAAATACTATTATACACTTTTCTTCTCCGAAAAACCGTAAGGTACCGAATAAAAAGAGTAGTGTTAAAATATATTGCGCGTATCTTTGTCACACGTATTATCAGAATCTAACAATGTCATTCCAGATATCGTTTTACCGTACAAAATATAACGACTGTACTTTTCTTTATCAGACTTATCCTCAAAAATCTAACAATATCATTCTAAATATCGTTTTACCGTACAAACTATCATGACTGTACTTTTCTTTATCAGACTTATCCTCAAAAATCTAACAATGTCATTCCAAATATCGTTTAACCGTACAAAATATATTGACTGTACTTTTCTTTATCAGACTTATCCTCAAAAATCTAACAATGTCATTCCAGATATCGTTTAACCGTACAAAATATATTGACTGTACTTTTCTTTATCAGACTTATCCTCAAAAATCTAACAATGTCATTCCAAATATCGTTTAACCGTACAAAATATATT
>NW_013666930.1:51643-67526 GCF_000517525.1 Limulus polyphemus
CTATATATATATATATATATAGATAGATAGATAACGATAATATATGCGAATTTCTCTCAAATGTAATAGTAGAATAATTATGGAAGTGACGAGGAATGCCACCCCCATTATTCACGTGTTGACAGTTTACACTGTAATTGTGTGTCATTCCAACCGATCAGAAAACACCACGTCGGTATAGAACCTCTAAAAATACGGGCATTCCTTATCATGGCCAGTATAATGGTATTTGATTGTAGTTATGGTTTCCAGGACAGAAATACAGCTGATCTGGATGTAGAAATCACAGCCGATGGAGCATCGACAACCTTGAAGAGGTCTAATCAAAGTTCTGTTATGATCATTCTTGAGGTTATATAAGGTTATGTAACAACTGAGAAGATTAAAATCTGATCAGACTGGTTGTAATGTGGGTATTAAACATAGGACATTTAGAACAATATTTGATATGTAAATTAAAGAGTTCACATATTGCATTGTAAAACTTATACAGTTTTCTCTTGTATTTTCTGTGACGATGTTTTGTTACAAATACTATGTTCAACTTTTAAATTTCATTATTTGTTGTTTGTGACTCCTGTATTTTTATCGCTTGTGTGTTTTCATATTTATTTCCATTGCTGAGGTGGTTAAAGTAGAACTCTCGAAAGGGCTGGGGCAGTGTCTATTTCACTAGGTTATTCTTCTTAGAAAACTAAAAAAAAAAAATATATTAAAGAAGTTAACATAATTCTCATCAGGATAAAGATTTGCACAATAGAATAAAACACATTCTGTAAATAAACTTCAAAGTATGAAGATGAAGTCTCTGAAGAAGGTTTGTCCCTATTAACCGAAACGTTCTCCAACAGGTAAATAAAACTCTGATGGTCTTCTCTAGCAAACTGACATGTCGTCTTAAAGTAAATTTCAAAACAAGTGAATGAAGTCCGTTACATTTTGAGATGAATTTCAGTCCATCTGAATATAATTTTAATCAAAATATTTTAGGCATCATATTTCAGTTAAACTTTGTAACTGCATTTGTACTATATATGTATTTACTGTACTCAATAAGAACTAATACTGTAACCCGTTAGTTGTTCAGTGAAACATTATAAAATATTATAATTCATAGATTCAGCTTAAATTAAACGTTTAAAGTCTGCGGTGTTTGTTCACTTGAAAATAGTCCTTAGATGAACATGGGCGCTTGCTTTGCATTGTCATAATGGGTTGAGGAAGAGCACAACGTACAGGGGCAGGATGTTCTAACAACATGCTACAAGTTTCCTGTAATTAGTGAAGAGACGCTAAATGTGCTCCAGCTCCTTAGTACGTTATATGTCATTAGAAAGCTCATAAACAACCTGTAATAAGCATGTGTGCTGGACTGGTAAGAAAATTTGTGGTGTAGGTTTCTCATCGTGAGTTAATGTCACCGATGAATGTAAGTTAAGCCGTTGCTACGAGAAGAGTCTAACCTGAAGATAGGTTGCATTGTTGATCACGCATTACAGGAAATTAAAACATATCTAGTCGCTACTTTCGATTAAATAACAGCTTGCAGTACTTCTCTTGAGTGACGACCTAACATACAATATTTTCTGTATCTTACCACATTTCTGGGACATAAACTTACATATGTTTGAATTACATTTTGCCCTGAAAAACAATCAGTTTATATTCATTCGATCAGAATTCATATAGGTTTTCTTAAGAAAGACGAAGTAAAGTGACTTTGCGATTTATAATGTAATAATTCTTCTTAATCATTTCTATCGTGTGTTTAGGTTATCCAAAGTATTTCACTTATATAAAATGCAAATATCAAAAATAATATATATATATATATATATAATATACAGACACACACACACACATATATATACATTATTTGTATATATGTGTGTGAAAACGGGCTTTTCAGGTAGATGAGTGATATGTGTTAGCTACTCTATTAGTTAATATGTAAATGTTTCGAAATGTCTTTCTGTTCAGTTTGAACATATCATTTTTGTTGGTTCTAGATCTCTCGAGACCTAGTTCACTAATTGGCAAGTAACTCTTTTTTGTTGCAAGAAATATAGCTCGGGATATCCTAAGGTGGAAAGATATCTTTCTTTATCGACAAATATGGTAATGGCCAGGGACTGCCATGCCCTTGAATCGAAGTTGACAAAGGTTATGTACATGATGAGTGTTTGGTGACTAACTTGGCTTTGTCTTAAAGCTAGTCTCTCCCTCGTAATTTAGTTTTCAGCAGACTTTTAAGAATAACTAACTGAACTTTGGAGAAAGAACATTGGTTTTATTACAATGTTTGACATTCAAACCATAACTTGTTAAAGATTTTACTGCATATATAAATAGTGTTTCAGAGAAACTTTTGTTTCTCATCGTACAGCCAAACTGACGAGTATTCATGTTTTAAGAAAGGCTTTTTGGACAGTGACTTGTGATAGATAAAAGATAGGTCTGAATTGCTACTTTTATATGTCTCTGATTGTGGATCCAAAATGGACAAATTAAGAGAAATGCATGGTAAAAATATCTGAAGTTTAGGTAATTTCTATCACAAATTAGGCCTAATGGTTTTCAATACTTTGCCAGCTTTTGGCATTTCAACCATAACTTAAGGTATTACTACTGAATATATAAATACCGTTTCAGAGAAATTCTTCATTGGCTATTCTGGCTTAAATACTAATTTTTATTTTTGACAACTGTTGGAGCACAGATGGTTAGGTTAGCTAGAAAAGTTGTTGAATTCTCGTAATATATGCTCTCTTAACACTTACCAACCTATGTTGAAAACATCATTGTTTGACAGATCCATTGACTGCGTATTACTTAATGAGGCCTTCCATTGTTTTCATGGTTACAATTTACACATGGAGGAATAGTGATTGGTTTAAAGACTTCAATACTAATTCAGATCCACAGTTAGCACCACTACAGTTTCACAGAATACTTCATTATTCTATACTTTTATTCATATGATTTTAGTTTTTCAAATGCCTGTTTGCCATTCTTTGAACGATATCACTGAAGGTATTTTCTTTGCCTCTTCTAATATTGTTCTTTTCCCTTTTGACAATGATCATCTACCTATACATCTCCAGCTTGTACTGAAACCTCATACACACAACCATCATCTGCTAAAAACATTCCCGAATTTCCTAAGTCTGATTGGTTTTCAATGTCATATTGATATTTTACATCAGGACATTGATTCAAGCTTCTCCACATTTCAGGATAATGATAATTTAACCAATTTCTTTGGCTAATTCTCATAACATCATAAGTGTTTGATACCATCCACAAAATCTAATCCTCCTTTACCATGTAAAGCTATTTTTCTGATACATCAGTATCATATTTTGTTTCGAGAATTTCAACATTGCAGGAATCTTGTGGTTCTTAAACAACATAGGTGTCTTAAACAAACTACTCATAATTTTACTGTCGCAGCAAAAAACTGCAATGGCAGGGAACATGAAAAATATGTAACATTTCTCATCCTTTCCGCTACTGAACTCAATTAAAATTATGAATAGACCAATTACACTCGTCAACATCTTTTTCTTGTTGATGATGCAATTCCCCTTCTTCCGTAGAAAAGGACAATGTCTTTGCTAATTATTTTTAGTTTTTCAATTGTCTGTTTGCCACTCTTTGAACGATATCACTGAAGGTATTTCCTGTCATGCTAACACCCACCCTCCAGAAGTCACTCTTAATTGGTTCCATGACCTGGAGGATAGATTTCTAATTGCACATATTACTGTGTCTGATATTCATCGTGCTTTGCATAACAAACGAAATATAACACCTGGATTGGACAACAATACATACTCCCACATGCAGAATGCTCCTCGAAATTTTTATTTACTACTAGTCACTATATTTACCATCAATTTACATACTGGTTTTACCCTCACTCATACACAATCTCTAAAATTATATTTTAATCCCAATAAACTAGTGAGCTATTATCAACCTATTTGTCTTCAGCAAGACATTTAAGCGTATTTTAGTTTCTTGTCTCCTTAGTTTTATTTTGGAAAACAACCTACTGCCCAATTCTCAAGCTGGATTTCGGCTTCAACATTTCACCAAGCACTAGCTTCTCAGGCTACCTGATGCTATCATTAATAATTTCAATACCAAATGCCTATCTTCCGCTTTGCTTTTTGACTTTGAGAAAGCATGTGATACTGTTCAGCACCATGGATTGGTCTATAAACTTCGCACCATGAAACTACCAATTACATCCAACTTATAACTTTTCTTCTCAATTATTGAGCTGTGATATCACTGGAAAACACATTATCCCTGTCTTTCCCCGTCTATGTACCACAAATATCTTCTTTATGTACTCTAAGTTGCAAATGAATACACCACAACCTTGTTATCCTGTCAACTACTTTCAGTATGCAGAAGGCAGTCCTATTTGCCCTGCTATGATAACTTTTAACAGACTGTTGATCATTTTCTCCAATGGTGTAAAATCTGGCATCTTATACTGAACAGTACAAAAATTAAAGCTACACTGTTTGGTCCAAACTGTAGGAATTTTAAATCTTGTCATGATCCTCAACTATTCGACATTTATTTCTATCATTTTCCCCATTCAACTTTCAGGTTCTGTCAGATATCAGGGATTTGCTTTGGATAAATATCTCACCTGGAAAGCCAACCTTAAAGCAACCTGGTCCAAAGTTGTCAATAGAGTCAATATCATGCGATGCCCCATTGGGAGGTACTGAGAATTCCATTCTCTCCTATTATTCTCTTCTCTGTTTGTCTGTGCATTACCTATGGTCGTATTACATGGATATCAGCTTGCTCTAAGGGGTGTGATCGTCTAATGATTATTGAACGTCATGCTCTTAGATTAGATTTTTGAGTTTGTCTTCCCAGTCCTGCCAAAGAACTATATGACTGTATTATCTTTTTCCACAATTTCACACCTTCGTAATTAATGTAATCCTTGTAGATTTGGTGGGTTTATCTGAAAATCCATCTTAGAAACTCATTCCACATACAGAGCATCTCCCTGACATCTATCAGATGTTTTTTTTTCAGTGGATGACTCAAATTCTGAAGCATTTCTAAAGTATTTTCTGCCATCATACATAGGAGCCTATTGGCAATTAGGTTTTTGCTCCCCCCTTTTCAACAATGTTAGACAATCATACAATCTCATATCTATCCATCTTAAATAATTAAAGTTTCTCACATACACAATTGTTAATTGTGCATTTTATTGTAATACTTTTATAATTGTCTACATCAACTTCTCCCACTTGTTTTTTCATGTTTCGTTTCTTTTAAACTGATTATTATTTTAACTGACCACCCAGACCTTTATTTTGGTTTAGTGTATTATGTCTGTCTGTCTGCCTTTTGTTATTGAAAGTTGTAGTTGTATTATTTTTATGTTTAATTTTCACGATAAATTTAGTGGACTTAAGAGAGTAACGAATCCATATTCTGTTACTTGATATCCATCAAACCTCCTGTTAGAAGACCTTACTCTTACTCTGCGGTAAGTCCGTGTACCAGATTATACCATAAGAACTACAGAACGTTTTGAACTTCTAAAACTAATTCCACTTGAGGCTAAGAGTTCAGCCGAGGCAAGAATGTATTTAAAATTGTCAAATATATACATTTTGTAAAGATTTCTTTAAACTATTACTAATGTAAATGAACAAAACTCTAATTTGAAATGCTTTATGAGCTCACTGAAAGTGAGTATAACTTTGGGTATTAAGAATACTTCAGAACAGTTAGTCAAAAAGATTATGTTTGTTTTCAGGTACAAAAAAAAAATGGGAAAAAAAGACTTAAATTACTTTTTTTGCCATTGCAACTATAATAATAAATACAAAATGTGACGTATTTTATTTATATAATGCAGGCAATAGAGACATGTTTCCAAAAACCTTAATCTAATTAGGAAAATGAAAATGGAAAAATATTAGCTAAGTAAGGGAATAAGTTAGACCCTCATTGCTACACCATCTATTTGGTTATAAGATTTTCCTTGAAACGGAATACGTTATTCCTCTGTTGCAGACTCCCAGTGAGTCAGTAGTAAGTTTATGCACTTCCAATGCTAAAATACAGGGTTCAATTCCCTGGAGGGGACAGAGTTCAGATAGTATATTGTGTGCATTTGAATTACAAAATAACAAAACAATCATCTACTACAAAATAAGACAGTAAGAATGAAATCTTTAGTTAAACCATTTATGGTATATAGACATACTATGCATTTATTACTTCTTTGAGGACACACCTGTTCTGCCCCTGGTAAATATGACTATGATGATGTACAATTTACAAAAATGTAGACAACACTGTCCTTCAATGGTAAATCAGGTGATATATTGAGGCTATTGCCTCTCCTGTGTATGAATGAGAATGACCAGTCAAGAGGATAATGCTTGTCATTATTGGTAGGTCCATTGTTTCCCATCAAGTAAGAAAAGTTACATTTAATCGTTCATGTGCCAGACTGGGTGAATTGGTTGGGAGAAATATATTTTGTAAGAAAAAGGAAGTTTAATTTAGCCACAAATCCAGTGAAAGAGACTATCCAGCATCCAGAAGCAAGTACACACACACACTGTTGTTGTGTCTTTGATTAATTAGGTCGTCAAGAAATTAGTGTCGTGTTTTGGAACACTTACATTAATCGCCCCCCCACCCCCAAAACGTACATCACGTATAATAGTTAAACGAACCGCTTAAACTGAAATGCTGTTTGAATACAAGAAGGGAAACAACGTCTTTGTAGCCACAAAGAATATCAAAGAAGTTTATGGAAATGTTTTGAACGTTCGTAACTGTCAACGATGGTTCAGCAAATTTCGTTCAAGTGACTTTAGCCTTAAAAACTGTGATGGCAAGAGCCGACATGCTGAAATTGATATTGATGCTCTGAAGCCGCTTGTTGAGTCTAACCCAAGGCAACACACTCGTAAAATTGCCCTGAAATTGCATGTCTCTCATGAAACAAGACGTAAAAATCAAAGGAATATGGGAAACTTCATAAAAAAGGTGTTTGGGTGCCTCACAAACTCTCGATGATCATCGTTTCCTATGTGTGAACATTGCTTCATCTCTTTTGGCACGTAATGCGCGTGGACAATTTTTGGACAGAATTGTCACCTGTGATGAAAAATAGATTCTCTATGCGAATACTAAACGCCAATACAATGGCTCAGTCCTAGACAAAAATCACTTCCGACCCAAAATCTGGACTTCATATCGATTTCCTCTTTAACACCTTCCGCATTTGCATACGTTTTCCCATTAAAATGGTGTTGCAGCAAACGAAAAAGATGATAATCTGATAGTGCCATATCTGGAGCATATGGTGGGTGGGGGAGAACTTCCCAACCCAACTCCATAGTATTGTGTTGCGTCAAACGAGCCACATGTGGATGTGCATTGTCGTGGAGAAGAAGAACACCTTTCCGATTGACGAGTGAAGGGCGTTTCTGATGAAGGGCTTGATTTAAACGTTCCAGTTGCTTACTATAGATCTCTGCATTGACAGTTCGCTGTGGATTGAGGAGATCGAAATTAATTACTCCTTTGATGTTCCACCAAATGCAAAGCATCACTTTCTGCGGATGGAATAACTGTAGCTATTAGTTTCCATTTTGTAACAGTATCTTTAACTATTAGGTCGTCAAGAAATTAATGTCGCTTTTTTTAGATGAAAAACGCGAACAACTTATATATCAAAACAAAATATTTATTAAACGACATAGTCCCAATTCTTATCGATTATGCTTTTCCATCTTACAATCAGGTTGTTGATGCCCTGATTAAAGATATCACTTGGCTTTGAAGCAAAAAAAATATAAAGACTGTGGCTTTCCTTATCAGACGTGTTCTGAAAACCTAAACATATCATCCCAGTTTTCGTTTCGTCTTACAAAATATAAATACTGCACATTTGTTGAAAACGTAGCCATTTCATCCAGTAATTGTTTTATCTTATAAAATATAAAGACTTTTTCTCTTTTTTTTAATAAACGTCTCCTCTAGAAATATTCACGTCCTTCGGTTTAAATATTGAGTTATTATGGACTGAAGTTAAAAAATTTATTTTATATTCCACCTCAAACTGATTTTCTGAAATAAAAGCAACCCACTTTTGCAAAGAAACACACATGTTAAGACATCAATCAGTGAAGTGTCAAGGTGCAACAAAGTGTCGAATAACAGTGAAAGTTATGTTTGATATTTACATATTCACTTCTTCTCCCAAACAGATGGGAAACTATTCCTTTTCAAAATAAGTAATTAGTAGCTTTGTGTGAACTACAACGTCATACATATAAGCATTTCTATAAAAAATATTTTCCAACATTTCAAGCACACAGTATCTTTCCGCATCAAAGAGCGTGTATTGGGGAAATTGACAATAGTTATCAATTTCACGAAACAGGCATTTTTTTACATACCACATGACATATATCAAATTTTCTTAAAAGGACCCTTCTCTGGAGATATAAATAACCGGGAAAGTAAATGTCAAATTTGTTTTTACCGGATCAAAACCTACTGGTACAGCATGAATCTAAAAAAAAAACACAGATTAAATAGCAATGAAATCTTATAAAACTCAAACGTGAGGTAAATGTTGACAGTGAAACTAACTCTGGTTTTATAATCATTATATGCAGTAACGAGTGTGGCTAATTACTCTTGTCGAGGTAAATATTTATGTGTAAATTACGCCCTTTTCCTACTACGTAGACAAGATATACTAACCCTATGTTATATACGTGATCTAAAACTCTAACAAATGCGGGACTTCAAAGAGCTTTTGGGTATTTCTAAAGTTAGAACAAAGAAAGATATTTAGATTTCCAGTTATTTATTCATCATTTTATGAAATAAGACTTCGTAAGGAAATAAAGTAAACTCCAACTTTAAATCATGACAACTGTGTGAAGTATTTTCTTGTATTTTCAGAAATAATCGGAATGATTATTAATCGTCTTGTCTTGTATGTTCAAACATAATCCGGTCAGTTGTCTTTTATGTTTAAATATAACCCGGTCAGTTGTCTATCGTCTTGTATGTTCAAATATAACAAGGTCAGTTGTCAGTCGTCTTTTATGTTCAAATATAACCCGGTCAGTTGCCTGTTGTCTTGTATGTTCAAACATGACCTTGTCTTTTGTCTGTTGTCTTGTATGTTCAAACATAACCCGGTCAGTTGTCTGTCGTCTTGTATGTTCAAACATGACCTGGTCATTTGTCTGTTGTCTTGTATGTTCAAACATGACCTGGTCATTTGTCTGTTGTCTTGTATGTTCAAATATAACCCGGTCACTTGTCAGTTGTCTTTTATGTTTAAATATAACCCGGTCAGTTGTCTGTCGTCTTGTATGTTCAAATATAACCCGGTCAGTTATCAGTCGTCTTTTATGTTCAAATATAACCCGGTCAGTTGTCTATTGTCTTGTATGTTCAGACATGACCTGGTCATTTGTCTGTTGTCTTATATGTTCAAACATAACTCGGTCAGTTATCAGTCGTCTTTTATTCAAACATAAGCAGGTCAATTGTCAGTCGCCTTGTATGCCCATATATAACTCTGTCATTTGTTAGTTGTCTTGTATGTCCAAACATAACCAGGTCAGTTGTCTGTCGTTTTGCATATAAAAGTTTGGAGACGGATTAAATGGGCAATGAAGAAAACTTCATTATAAATGCTCAACGAATCGACAAGATGACGTCATCATCATGTAAAAGTATTCTACAGAGACACATGAATATATATACACAGTATGGAACAAAGAGGCCACATGACCGGAGATTGCTTAACAGCTTAGTAAAGGTATCTTGGTTTCCCCTGGTGTTGGTTTAGAGTGGGGCTGTACCGTTCAATTGAGATAGCTTCCTTTATTTTGCGTTTGTCGATGTTTGGTTCTTTGTTTAAAATTACAGTGTTTTCTATAGATATACTGTGTCTTTTTTAGTTTCAATGGTGGTAAACATGGGATGGTTTTACATTATGTTCGCTGAATCTAGTTTCCAGTTTTCTTCCGGTTTCTCCGATGTATAAAACATTACTTGTATGTTCAGACATAGTCCGATCAATTGTCAATCGTCTTACATGTTCAGACATAACTCGGTCAGTCATAACTCGTCGTGTATGTTCAGACATAACCCAGTCAGTTGTTAGTCGTCTTTTACGTCCAGACAAAGTCAGATCAGTTTTCAGTCGTCTTATATATTCAGACATAACCAGTCAGTTGTCAGTCGTCTTGTTTGTACAGGTATAATCCGGTCATGCCTTGTGTGTTCTTACATAACCCGATTTCTTATTAATTGTCCTGTATTATATACGTTCAGAATATAACCTGGTCCATTATTAATTGTCCTATATTATATATGTACTTACATAACCTGGTCCGTTATTAATTATCCTGTCTTATATATGTTCAGACATTACTGGTCCGTTATTAATTGTCCTATGTTATATATGTTCAGACATAACCCGATTACTTATTAATTATCCTGTCTTATATATATGTTCAGACATAACCCGATTACTTATTAATTATCCTATCTTATATATGTTCAGAAATAACCTGGTCCGTTATCAATCTTCTTGTCTAAATAAAATTCTTGTTTTCTCAATTAAAAATATACTAATTTTTCCTTCAGTTTTTTGTTTGTTTGTTTGTTGTTAAGCACAAAGCTACACAATGGGCTATCTGTGCTCTGCCCACAACGGGTATCGAAACCCGGCTTCTAGCGTTGTAAGTCCGCAGACATACCGCTGTGTTACTGGGGGGCTTTTCCTTCAGTATGCAATGACATTCTCGGAAACTAATAGGTTTACTCTTTCATGGTTCTTAAATTCTACACATCCAAGACAATGGACGAAAAAATACTGACGACTTATTTCTGTATGAAACTGACCCGAGCCAAATATTGCCATACAGATCAACCGTCGTTGTAAAAGAAGTACGGCTATTCCTTTTGATTGCTTTAAGCTGTATTTTTAACTTTTTAACCACGAATCATTCCTGCAGGTTCTTGTTTTACTATTTATGCTCGTACGGACGACTGCACTGATCTTTTTTTTTTAAGGTAGGTATTTGTATAAACGAACATCATAAATGCTTGAAAGAACAAGCTATCGTCACATTATATTTTATTTCATAACCTCCACATCACCCGTATTTTATACTGAATATAAAATAAATGTTTTGAAATTATTTATGAAATACTGAAAAGAATGACGAGTCGAGTTTTCCTTTTATTGCTACGAGTTGCTTTATGAATGATTTTTTTCCCCTTCTTATGTTCCTATTGCGCATCCTCAACAGCGCAATATTACTTGAGGGTCAATAAACGAGGTTTACAAAAAAAAATCAACTGTAGTGTAAGCATCAGCCACGTGTAGCAACGATTGTTCTTCATGGCTAACATCAAGCTCTCGAGTGATAAGTTCCATATGGAACAATGAAAATACATTTGCCATAATTTCCACAAATTTCCCAAAGGAAAGAGGAAAAGCAGAGGAACGACTCAAATTATGTTATTTGAATTTCGTACATGCCCACTGAAAGAGCTGAAATGTCTTGCATACAAGCTGAACTTTCTTGTTTCAAACATGATTAATGGTTTGTACAAATTCATGTGGAAAACGAGAAGGTTGTCCATTTCTATTCCAAATGAGGAAACGCTTTAGTGACGCATCTCCAGTGAAATATTTTCAAACCTATTTGTTTCACCTTTAAAACTGTTTCTTTCTCTTTTAAACTGTTTATTTTACTTTTAAACTGTTCGTTCCATTCTTAAACTTGTTCGTTTCGTTTAAACCCGTTAATTTTACTTTTAAACTGTTCATTCCATTCTGAAACCTGTTCGTTTCGTTTAAGCCCGTTAGATATTTAAATTTTATAGTGTGCGTTTTACTTTAAACCTGTTCATTTCAACTATTTCTATTCTAAAACATTAACATTGTCATAGAAATTCTTATTTCATTTATTATTGTTCAACACTTTAATATCATTAATATACTTAATATAAGACTTCTAAAATCATGTGGTATTAAGCTATTATAACGAGCTCACACTGAGCTTCCCTAAAACAAAGTAGCTTATCATACTAAGTACATCAAGGTTTACTTTAAACGACCCATTAATTAGACAGGGACAGCACTTGAACTAATTAGATTTTATTGCGAAATTGTTGTCTCTAACATATGATTGGTCAACTTATTCTAATACGATTAACGTCATCAATTTCAAACACATGTTTAGAATGCCATATGTTTCATATGTTTTCAAACAAAACGGACTTTTTTTGTTATATCCGAAAGAGGTGCTTTAAAGTGGATAAGATTAAATATAATGAAATCTCATTGCACATATTGCTGTGTTTCTCGAATTCTCTTTTGTCGAAAACTCATAAATATATTAGTCATAAGACACAGATACACGAAGTAGAGAGATCGAGAGGGAAAATAGTGTGTTTTTTTCATTTCTCATGCCTTATTGATTCCAATACTATATAACGCTATGCTACCTACTCTTAAATATGTCTGAGGCAGACCGTTTTTTATAACTACTCAAAAAATCTTGCGTGTGAAGAACTTAATTTGACCGTTTTTTCTATGAATTAAGAACACTTACAAAACGATTTACTGATAAAATTCCTCTGGATCATCCATTAGTAACGACCTCATACTGTGTTCATTATCATTTTAGAGTCCTTTTAGATTTTCAAGTTAATAGTCTAAGCTTTATAAAAAAATGTTCATCTGGTAGTCCTTAAGAAATACGCTCATTCGGTGGTTGAATATGTTAAAATAATAAAACATTTTTTAAGCCTTACCATCTCCTTACAGTCCATGCACCACGTCTGGTCATGCTTTATATGACTGCTGTGTATCTTAACAGCAGAAGTGCAGCGTATTTTATATAGTAAACGGCTCTGTCATAGTATTGTCATGTTCAAACCACACCCCTCCTCCATGAATGCTTTACATAAAGCAACTAGTGTAAAAGGACAGCGATTTTTCAGCTCCCGTTACAACAGTTCACTTGTACAGAATTTCATATGTGCTTAGACGGTATCTCCTTGCATGGAATGACACGAATACTCGTTTCATTCTCCAATTGCCTGTGGTATTCGATGGCTGAACAGATATGACGTGGAAGCAGCTTGCTTCCAGGTGATTTGTGTCACTTTTCTAAACGGATGTTGCGTACTGTTGCCTTGAAAAGCCTTTTGCCACTGACCTTTGTATTCATGGATGCTCCCCTGTTACAAGAAACTGCACTTTGCTTCCCATAGCTGAATACGACTTGTCGCAGGTCTCTTTATGGATGGTCCTGGTGCCCCAAGTTGATATATATTCCTTTGTTGACATTAAGTACTAGTAATATTCCATCTTGAAAAATGTAAACCACCGATTTCAACACACAGTGTATGAATATTTTACGTCGGAAAGGGCTGTTACATGCTATTCCCAAAAGCAATCAATGTTTGGAGCATCACACTATTTATACAACGACAAACAATGTCGAAATATAGTTCTAATGTATAATGTTTCACTGCTACTGGCTGTGGTTATTTCACGTGACTGGCTGATTTACATATTCAAAGTCGTTTCAATACAACGTACTCAATCCTCTACGACCTAAATGTTTCCTGTAAAACCAGTTTTAACTTGTTTTTGAAAAACAGTGATATTAATTACCTGTATCCGCATATCGTTCCAATTAAACATAAATCATTGTGGCGAACTTTAATTTATTAACATCGTTTTTCAAAAGTTTTCATACACGAAGCATAATTTACATATTGAGTAAAACACGTTTCAATTCGATATGCCGGAGCCCGGAGCCCGATCATTTTCAGATCCATAGCTGACTTGTTTTGTAAAACTTTAAAAAATTATTTGATACTGGAACTTTTTTTTCTCAACAAAAAGTGGAAATGTGACTTTCGAATTCTTACTGTACGAAGTAGAATATTAACTTTAACCGAGAATTACGCCTTTGTAAGGTTTAAGTGAATAAAAACAATAGAAAGTTTCCTCTTGCAAGAACGTTATGGCGCCTGTCTGCAGCTCAACATTTGTATTTATAATCTTGTGCATAAAAGAATATGAGCTGACACTGGACCTTCTGACTTTTCAGATTCGTCTCACCAAAAATTCCCGTCCTTTCAGCTGCGGGGGCGTTATAAATTATGCGGTCAATTCCACTATTCTTTGGCAAAAGAGTAGCCCAAGAGTTGGCGGTGGGTGGTGATGACTAGCTGCCTTCCCTCTAGTCTTTCACTGTAAATTAGGAAAGGCTAGCGCAATTATCCCTCGTGTAGCTTTGCGCGAAATGCAAAACAAATCAAATCTGGCTTTTGAAGCGACGAAGAAGCTGTGATAAAGCAAACAATTAGTTTTCGTGGATCTTGTAAGTAAAGTTATATTCCACTCTTTCTAGTGCTAGTTTTATTAACAAAATTGGCTACGTTTATCATATATTATGTATTCATTATATATATATTTTATTATGAAGATGATTTTGCGATGTTAATTTAGCATATAAAGTTAGGACTACCCAGCTAAATATTATAAGCTGGCTGAACCTCGTGAGATATTACTGGGTTTGTTAGTCTGTTTAGAATTTTTGCTCAAGGCTACACAAGAACTGTCTGCGCATAGTGTCCCTAATTTTGAATTAATAGAATGGAGGGAAGATAATCATTAATAGCACCGACAGCGAACTCTTTGGCTACTCTTATTCGTCTGAACAGTGGGTTTGGCCGTCACTCTTATAGCGTTGTATCCGCGGCTTCAAAATGCGGCAACACAACTAAAACCCAAATTATTAACTCTCAAATTCACATTCTGGACACGCTAACCATAATGCCCCACCCAGCTTTATATTCTTGAGATTATGGCCAAAAATATCAGTGGCAGCAAAGGTACACAACTGATGGATCAATGTGTTTTAACCAATTCTATACTCCTAGAAGGAACGATATATTAAATTACCTATATTAATTTGTTCGTTGATTTTTAGTTCTTATTCATGTAGGGAGTTTGGTTTAACCATTGGTTATTGATAATTTACGCCATCCTCATAGAGTGAGATTATTGGTTAAATGGGAAATATCGACATGAGAACAACACAGCTGGCGCCACATGAAATTTTTATTGGCAGCTGAAATCTGTATATACGTGTGTGTGTGTGTGTGTGAAAGCAGGAAAACATGCACATCAAATTCGACGGTTGTAAGAATTAATGGACAATAGTTGTTTTGCAGGATATATGTCAACATTTTTCTGTAACATTTAAAAACAAACATACACGAAAATACTACTATTTTTGATAATAACGGTTTCTTTGTGATTCAACAGTCTAATTAATGAATTTATTGATTTGTAAGTTTTAATAACGCCTTTGAAGATCACAATTAACTCAATGAGCACAAAATATTTCTTCAAATAACCTTTTAATTTTGGTTTTGTCCTTTTTTTATGCGTTTGCTACTATTATCATTTGGCAATTACGTTTATAGCGGTAGAATAAAACTATATCTGGATAGCGTGGCTAGAGTTTAAGGATATGTCTGCCAAATAGAAGCACATTATTTCTATTTTGTATGGTAAAACGATATCTGGAATGACATTGTTAGATTTTCGAGGATAAGTCTGATAAAGAAAAATACAGTTATGATAGTTTGTACGGTAAAACGATATCTAGAATGACATTGTTAGATTTTCGAGGATAAGTCTGATAAAGAAAAATACAGTTATGATAGTTTGTACGGTAAAACGATATCTAGAATGGCATTGTTAGATGTTTGAGGATAATTCTGATAAAGAAAGTACAGTCAT
>NW_013666930.1:68478-73634 GCF_000517525.1 Limulus polyphemus
CCTCAGATTGTGAGTCGAGAGCCTTATCCACCTGGCCATGCCGGGCACAGCCTGAAGGAACTTATGTTTTATTCACATAGTGAATGTTAAAACATCATTCAAAATAGGCTTAAATTATAAAGCGACATCTGTAGTAGAAAGAAGATCTATCCTGGCAATACACATTGATAATTAGCTTTTCACCATTAACTGTAGTTTTTCTTTTCAATGATTCTATAAGTGGTTGCGTGTATCAGTTTGGCATTTAGTTTCTTCGTTATTTCTTGTTGATTTATTCGTTAGGCAAATGTACACTTGCAGGATTTAACTGCAAGGAAAAGCTGTTTTATCGGCCACGTAATTATAAGTTATGACTCTATTCGAGATTAAAACAGCTGAGAGTCCACCCTTCAGGATAGGTAGGAACAAGTAGGTAATTTGTAATGGTTCCGCGCTCGTATTGTAACCAGCACTGTAAAACAAATAACACAAGTTTAGATTATTCGGTAAATAATAAAAAGAGGCTTAAGAGATGGAAAATTACGGTTAGTGCCGCACTTTCCTGTGGGGGTTTGCTATAATAAACTGACTGCTTTCTTCCCTAATTTGTTCTTCAGCTGACAAATAACGAGCTAATATTTTTTAATTGTTGATCATTTATTTTGATCGTAATATAATAAAAGTCAGAGTCGTTTCTGCAGGCTTAAACTTACAACACCTTGGTGCTACTATGGATAAGAAACGTTGCTAGTTTACACTTTATGAAATTGTAAAATAGTAATAAACTACGAGTCCTGGGTAAAAACAAAAAGAGTTAATCATTCTAAAAGGCGTGTAAAAGTATTTACAGTTGCTCAAGAGAATCTCAGTAAACATGTGTGTATATAAACGTCGTAAATTGTGTAAAATGCTGTACAGTCTATATATCGTAGTTTATATAAATTTTGTTGAATATAGATAATTTCTCAGAAATAGTGTCCATGAACCCACGTTGAAGAATCCATTAAAAGTAATTAGCATACACAAAGACTAGTTTCATTACAAATCGAGACAGACAAGTTCTGGAAAATCATTGATTTGTTTCAATGGGAACTTCGAAGAAAGCTTTAAATATTTTGCTAGAACTTAGATAATTTAAGCGATAATATGAATGTCGTCTGTTTTTCGAAACTAACATTGACATATACTTAGCTTGTAGTGAATAACGGAATTGAAAACATCAAACACACATATTCCCAGACATACAAAGGCCCGTTGGATGACAATTTTAGTATGTTATTGATTTGAAGTTGTCTCAAACCCTGATTTGTTGTACTTTAGTCCTGACAGACAAACACTTGTTAGGTTTTAAACTTTGAATCAAATTCATGGTACGTCTAGAATCATGTAATGAATGTTAAGCCTTGTTAAAAAATGGTATTTAGTATTTCTTTTCCGGACGATTTTGATTTATTTATTCATATTTTTCATCGGGCTTCCATTAATTTAGAATACATAAAAATCGCTTCTAGCACAATATACACTTCGTTCAGAAATGCAGTTTTCTTTTAAAGTAGGTGAACTCCAATTTCTAAATATTATTCAGTGACAATTTGCCAGTTTTAACCAACTTAGACCGACCACATACTTTTACTTTGATCTTAGCTTAACAGAAGAGTCCACCTGCAAGCATCAACTCAGTGGTTACAAAAATTCTAGCAAGCGGTATGTCTGCGGGCTCACAAGGCTAGAATCCGGGTTTCGATACCCGTGGTGGGCAAAACACAGATGTGTGGCTTTGTGCTTAATTACAAACAAACTATTGTTCAGAGTAATTTATCTACGTTTTTTGGCGGACAATCCTCAAACTAGCATTTACGATTTTTGTTAGCAATACAGAAGAATTACTTGAACTGGTAACAACCAGTTTTCAAATTTTCCAAAACTAACATTAACTTAACTGAATTCGTGGTGTCCCCCAGTGGCACAGCGGTATGTCTGCGGATTTACAACACTAGAAACCGTGTTTCAATACCCGCGGTGGGCAGAGCACAAATAGACCTTTGTGTGGCTTTGTACTTAACTACAAACAAACGAAACCGTGGCCAATAAGAAAATTTCAAACACCACACACTTAAAACTTAGTTCGCTATTTTAAGGAACTTGATTGTGTTCTTCGAAACATCAAGTTTAACTCAGTCCATAGACATACCGCTAGGGGGCGGTAACGTAAGTAAAAAGAGAATTTTTTTAAGAAATCACAAACGATTTTGTAGTTCAACCCTGTGTCAAAATTACTGCTGTGCGTATTATATGAAATAAAGTCTGTTAATTAGGCAAATAAAATTATTTTCATTATTAGACGTAGATAAATGTAATAATTATATTAAATTAGAGACATTTACGCAGATTGGACATCTTGATAGATAATATTATAAAGCTCTCTCTTGTAGGTAAAAGAAAGAATAATTACCAACAAATAAATATATTACATTAATATTAGCAGCAGTGCCATTTCTATGTTTTAACACGGTGATTAGATGAATTATTGATAATTACGACGAGAAAACAAAAAACTGCAAGCAGACATGATTTTTTTTTTCGAGACAGAAACATGGTGGATTTGGGTGCCATAACCTGAATGGATGCACATAAATATTACACTACATTTTACAACCCTAGACACAAAGAGTAACTCTCTAATGTATACACTACTGAGCGTTGCAACGAAATCGCGATGTTATACGATTCACTGTGCGAGGCGTGATTCGGAATATAAAATGTTAATTCCATTCTCACCGAAGATCTTATAGCTCAATAGAAAAACAACACAATTCGAAAAAGACAAAACTGCAAATCTGTTTATCTGAATGCACATGCTATATATTTCAGCTATTTCTAGACGTAAAGTTTACTTTCAAATGCTGACCTCTCGTGGGCATAAAATTTTGTAGAACAGCGTGAATAAAGTTAGGCCTAAAGAAAAACAAAACACCGCTCTAAAGCATATAGTTTTATTCATAGTTCTCTACCATAAGAGACGGACAGAGAGGCGAGTCTCTCATTGTCTTTAACATTGCCGATAATACAGTATCGCCTTGATGTCTCTACCATTACTTCACAGGTGATAATAACCATGTTTTATAGAGGAAAATGATCCGGGAGCCAGGCTGGAGCCAAGCCAAAGACCACATGGCCTGTTCCCAACACCCCCTATCCATCCCTCCCACAATAAACATACATGAGCAAACATGGAGGTGAAAGGGTCGATAGTTCACTAGACTCGGTTCAGTGAAAACCTCTTTATTGGTTGAAACAGGATGAAACAAAAGTGCTGCGGTTAGTTTTTTTTTAATCTTTATTCTCATAGAAACCTAAAAATATGAAATATTGGAAAAAAATATAAAATGGGTATTTTAAAAAATTGTTTCATATACGACGTTCGTAAGTTACTAAAGAATGAATTGTTTGTTTGTTTGAATTTATGCACAAAGATACACAATGGGCTATCTGTGCTCTGCCCACCACGTGTATCGAAACCCGGTTCCTAGCGTTGTAAGTCCGAAGACATACCGCAGTGCGACTGGGGACTATTAAAGAATTAACTAGAATACAGTGTAACTCAACAAACACATCACAGTATCGTGTGTTGCATGAAACCGAATTACCACGGAAGATTCTTATCACTAACTTTAGTATTATCTTAATTTAATTTTGTCCCTGAAGAAGGTTCTTTGTCTAAGAGCAGAATTGTCTAGTGCTTACCAAGTAAAAACTACTAGTTTTTTAAAAAGGAAAATTCTGTAACTATAACATAAAGACTGAGTTGCATGTTTTTGTCCTTTAATTGCATTGCTTCGATAAACCAATATTTAAATTCATAGCTTGAGATTATTATTTTTTTTTTCCTTGATCTGTTTATTTTTTTATGAAATGCAATGGCTTGTGTCTTTGTTGGGTTCAATGATACGCGCCACGAGTTGCACCACTTGGAGACAGAGTCCAGTGCGCGTTGGACTCTGTACCAGGGTTGCTCGAAATACTCCAAATGGCGATGTCGTCCGCGTATTGTGATGTTGATGTGTATGTTTTTTCAGGGAATGGGATGTCGTTAACAAATATGTTGTAAAGTGTTGGACTGAGTACCGAACCCTGTGGGACTCCTGCAAAGAATCCGAAACTAGTCGAGAATGAATCGTTAATTTTTACCCTGACAGTTCGATGATTTAGGCAACTTGAGATCCATCTTAGTAATGTTATAGGTACTTTTAGTGAGTGTAGTTTGTATCTTAGTCCATCGTGCCAAACTAAATCGAAGGCTTTTTGAACGTCTAGGAATGTGGCTATTGTTGTTTGTTTTCTGTTGTATCCGCTGTAGATTGATTCTGTTAATCTTACTAGATGATCGGTTGTCTGTCTATGTTTTCTGCCAGAATTCTGATTGTCGTTAATTATGTTATTTGCTTCAAAGAAACAGTTAAGTCTTTTTGTTATTATTTTTTCCATGAGTTTTTGGGGTCGGATAGGTCATTGTCTTTTTTAGGTATGACTCTAATAATTGCATGTTTCCATGCTTTAGGGTAATAGCCAGCTTGTAGTGAAATGTTGTAGATATCTGCGAGGTGTTTGATTACGGTGGTGTCGTTTAGGTTCTTTAGGATTGTGTTGATGATTTGGTCATCCCCAGGGTTTTTTTGGTTTTTTTGACGGACTTGAGTGTCTGTTTGATTTCTGTTACTTATATGGGTCTTGAGTAGAAGTCCTTGTTTATTTTGTGTTCTGTTTTATCTAGTTGTACAGGAAAAGTTGGGTTAAATGTTTCCTTGTTGTTGCTAATGTAGTTCTTGATTTTTGTGAAGTGGTCTCTACTGAATGTGTCTAGATCAGGGGTGGTAAACGTGTCTTTGTAGTATTGTGCGAATTGTTCTGTTTGTTAGGTATCTGAAGTGGCTGTGAGGTTCTTGTAGTGTATCGTGTTTGTGCTGCTTGAGTCTCGGTTTTTCGTTATGTTTTTAAACTTCCTCCAGAAAGTGCTTGAATCATTGTAGTTTTGATCGATACTTTTACAGTATTGGTCCCAATTGTTTCGTTGTTGTTCGTCGGGTTAATTCTTGATGTTATTATTTATTTTGTTGATGTGGCGTTTAGTTAGTTTGTCTCGCGCACGTATAAATGCCCTTCTTAGTTTCCTACGTTCA
>NW_013666930.1:73998-80342 GCF_000517525.1 Limulus polyphemus
AAATCTGACCCAGTCTGTTGTTGAATATTCGTAAATGATGGATTTAAGACTGTTTGTTTGCTGTTAAGCGCAAAGCTACACAAGGGGTTATCTATGCTGCAACCACCAAGGATATCGAAACCTGGTTTTTAGCGTTATAATCCTACAAACTTACTGCTGGGTCACAGGGGTGGGGATTTATTTAAAACATAGATGATAGTTCTAGAGTTTTATCTTAAACGTACTTATAGTTAACGTCTAAAATAGGAGTTTATAAAAAGCATGGCATATCTACATATCATAACCAGAAGCATAAGTTAAAATTCTAGGTGCAGCTAGTCAGAAATTAAAGAAATCTTCTAATAGTAGATAAATACACATACTGTGTAAAGTAGTCCAAAGTGAAGTTAAGATCCAGAACAAAAGGTTATATGGATACTTTTAGTTGTCCTCTTCAGGCCAATTTTTATTTGTAAAAGAAGTACACACAGTTAAAGTATTCCAAAGTGAAGTTAAGATCCAGAACAAAAGGTTTATATGGATACTTTTAGTTGTCCTCTTCAGGCCAATTTTTATTTGTGAAAGAAGTACACATCGTTATTTTTCTACACATGAGGAATCTTGATCATCAAATCAACTGAAAATTAGCCAAAATAAAACGTAAAACTAGAAATTATGTCAAATGAAGAATTGTCGAAAGTTCTCTAATCCAAAGGTTACCACACTTTAACACCATTGAAGGTCACTTTAAGCTGAAACCCTTTCTGACATCCCATACTCTAAAGCAACTTGGAACTCCGCTAAAAAATATGTTGCTGTGTGTATATTTGTTTCATAAACAAAAGTTAGTTTAAAGAGGGCACGTGCTTCAATATAAGCTTGTTGTTCCGCATAACTTCATTTTAAAGTGGCATCTTGTTTCGTTAACTCTTTAATCTGGACAATATCTAGATTCCGACCCCACAAGATTTCAAGCAATTTTAAAAAGAAATGTTTCAAAGGCCATGGCGAAGTTGTGTTTTTCATCAGCTAGGCTAATGTTTTTTATTTTTCTATACGGTTAATACTTCTTATTACGAAGTACATAATATACAGTTTTGTTTTAAATTTAACAATAACAACGATTTAGAATGCTCAACACAGAGTCCACTTTTGAAACTATTTGGTGGGATTAATTCGTTAGGGTTAATCTTATGAAAGAAAAATGGAACGACACTTCACATTGGTGTATTAGAGTTTTGTGAGTATCAGTATGACCAAAAGAGACCGTGATTGACGTGAAAGTAAGTAAGTAGAGATTACAGTGTGGTGAAAGTATGAAAAATCGATACTTCAGGTATTCGCAATGTTTCATCGTAAACAGTGTAAAAGTTGACTCAACGAGACTAAAAGTTTGACAACAACAAAACTGATCAACTGAAAATGTGATGGAGAGCAACAGACGATTATTTGTTAGAACTGTAACTCATTTTTACAAAACTCACGGAGACTTTACTGCTTATAATGAGACCACATATCGAAGGAAATCAGTGTGAAACCTGAACGTATAAATTGTATTTGTGTATTTATACTCCCCGAGTTTTTATATAGATCGTGTCACATGTTTAGGAATGGTCAGAATACGTTTATCAGGGCACTGAAATTTTTTTTCATTCATCGTGAGGAATCACAGATACCTGAAGTCCTGACGTCACGACTTCACCTGAATAGCACATGAGCGTTTCTTCTTTAACTGTCAGCTCACTGGGATACATTCATATATAGTTCTCTTTCCGGTAGTTTTTTGTTGTTGTTTTGTTTTGTTTTTTTGTCTTTTTGTACGGTAATTAGTGCCTAACGTCTTCCTGTTACAGCATTATACAGAAAAGCAGACAAAAAAAAAACTTAAGAAGTACAGTTAGAAACACCCGTTTAAGATATTCGATCTGGCTGGTAACTTCATCCTGCTTGGCCAGTCGACTTAACTTAAGTCGAAAACGGTGTGCAGTGACTAGAATTCAAATACTAGAAAACATGACCTTTTTGGTTTTGTACTGTTAAAGAGAAAAGTCTTAAAAGATTCGTCGATTTTGTTTTCACAAAAAAAAATTGATTTACCTAAGATTTTCAAGATGTTTTTCTGGAGATGTAGTTAGTTTTCTAATACTTTTAATCTCATACGACTTGGCAAAAGACTGTCACTGACAACATGCAGGGAAAAGGTAGCATAATAGTTTAGATTTCAAACTAAAAAAAAAAAATACGGAATATATCGTGTGATTAAACTAAGAAATACTAGTCATGTATCTTACTGTAAGTTACCTTAACTGGGAGATACATACATAAAACACGTATGATTAAACTAAGAAATACTAGTCATGTATCTTACTGCAAGTTACCTTAACTGGGAGATACATATATAAAACACGTATGATTATACTAAGAAATACCAGTCATGTATTTTACGGCAAGTTACCTTAACTGGGAGATACATACATAAAACACGTGTGATTAAACTAAGAAATACCAGCTTCGTGTCTTACTCTCAGTTACCCTAACTGGAATAGAGTTACTATATGTTATGTTGTAAGTTTACTTAGAGTAAGAAGAAAATCTCTTTGATAACAATTTGTATAAAATATACCACAAAATGCTCTTAATTTATATATAACTTTGAAAAAAAAACATTTTGCTCTAAATTTATTTAACTTAAAAGCAGCTATAATAGGTGTGATGAAGAATAGGTTAAACTCTTAAATAAAGGGAAATTTTTTATCCAAAAATTAATCATTTTTATGTAACTTAGCATAATGTTTCTATTACAGTATTTTTTTCATACCTGCATAAGGTATTACCAGTACTTCGTTATTCGTATAGCAAGAGCATTTTCAATGTTCGTCTAACAGCTGCGCGGCTTACCAAAGTTGTTTACAGAAGTTCTAACTTGGTTTATTTTCTTCTGCACTGTTTAAACAAAAAATGATCTAAACCCGGTTTGTTTTTATTTAAAGTCGATCATAATATATTTGACTTTGGATTAATGTATAGATATTAAAGAAATATAAGGTTTGTTTGTTTTTTGTTATGAAGCACAAAGCTACACAAAGGGCTATCTGTGATTTGCCCATCACGGGTATCGAAACCCGGTTTCTAGAGGTATAAGTCCGCAGACATACCACTGTGCCACTGGGAGACGAAATTGTTTGTTTGTAATTAAGCACAAGCTTCACAATGGGCTATCTGTGCTCTGCCCACGGGAGACGAAATATAAGGTGACTTGTGGTATCGTGATACGAGAATGATTTGGTACTTTTATGCATTCTAACATCGGTTTGGGGAACAGACTTTGTAACTGAATTGAAGTTGGTATTCGGACATACTAGCATAAGAGTACTGCTAAAATTTGCTTGGCCTACTTGTATACTAAAGCAGTACCGCTAAAAGTCACGTGGCTAATGTATATACCATAACAGTGCTGCTAAAAATCACGTGGTCTATAAATGTATATATTAAGGTTTGAAATAGGTATACTTATATTATTGGATATAAAGCTTGTACTTAGTAATAAATGGATCGAACAAGTACAAGGTATTTCTCTGAAAAACTGACAATAATAAAACAAGATATAGAGCAAAGATCACGTCTTGTAAAGGTCATAAAGCTTAGACGTGTTGGTTTCCTGTACTGTGGCTTAAAGAAACCTAAGGTTAAACATTAGATAAAATAAATCAATGTGTACTGGTTGAACGTTCTTCTTTCTGATGGCACTCGGTTTTTTGTTTTGTTTTGTTTATTGGTGTGCTTTGAACAAGGAAAGTGTGCGCTTCTACGTGAATTAAGAAACGTATCTTTAAAACATCAGTAACTCTGCTCCATTTTAGACAGTGCAAAACTAAGATAGTAGTAAGGTTGTTTTTTAATGCTCCACAAACACTAGTTTAATGTAGAAAATTTCTTCCATACCGCACTTAACCTTTCCAGGGACTAAAGCACATTCCTATTTAAGTGATTTCTCAAGGGATTTGATATTAGACTCAAAGTAAAATAAAATATTACATCAATAATTAAACAGTTTCTCAAGCAAGAAGTCTAAGATTTCACCTGTTTCTTCTAGCGCCTGGAGATCCTCTATAGATAAGGATCATCCTGATATTTAAAAATCTCAGTAAATTAATTTAATTGATTAATATAATAAAATACAAACAGATAGACAAGAAGATGAAAGTTGAATTAATTAAAAAATCCTCTATTAAAGTTGAAATATACTTCTTTCTCAGTATGTCATTCTGTATTATGTATGCCTACACTTTGCTTCATAATATCAACAATTAAAGAAGTTTCTGTCTTGTACTAACTATCTCATTACATCTTATAGTATATAACCATGATACAGCTGAGAATTACTGCGAATGTGATATAAGACACTGCTATTTTGAAAATTTTCATTTTGTAAGAACATGATTCACGAGGATTTTTTTCTTTGGTGGTTTACGTTATTCAAAATAAGACGTTTTAAAAAATAATTTACAGCCAATCATTCCCCAAATAGCCACCCTGTATAAAATTTATGCTACATACAATAGTGGTTGTCTAAAATGTATTTCATTACTTTTACCAAATAGTGATCAGAATGCCGGGCTACAGATCAGAAGCCCCAAGGTTCGAATCGCAATATGCCATTGAAGACGTTGCCCACTTACAGCTGTCTAGACGTTGTAACTACGGCAGTTAATCCCGATATCTAGGTAAGAGTAAATGGCTCGTGCTACCAACCGGTTATCCTCCGTCTGATGATCAGCACTGAATTAAGGATAGCCATCTCTAAACCTTAGAGTTTTTTTTGTTTTTTTACTTTGCTATTTAGCCTATGTGTGACACAAGGCGCGGTTCAGGTTGAAAGTACTAATTTCAGTACTTTATAAAACAAGACACAAACAACAAATGTAAAAATACCTAAACCAAATCTCCAAGAATCGTTAGAATTAGATATGAAAATCGAACACCACTTACGCAATGAACTGGACAAACTAATAATGATTTATAACATGATCATCAGTTACAACCTGAGTGAAACTCATTTACCTCTAATTCTTTTTGACTTAGATAAAGGAGCAGTATGTTTTATTTGGTAAACTCAAGAACCGAGATTCTCGTGCTATAACTGTGGCCAAAATGGAATATCGTGGCAGTTCGCAAATAATAAAAATGTTTAGAATCGTACCAGAATAATTCTGAAACCGCTTGAACGAGAGAATCTAAGCAGACGAGTTTCCTCTGTATATAATCGTACATGTCTTGACCTGATCGATTATTGAAAGTCGCTAACAAAATCCTACTTTCTCATTTTCTGGAACGGTTTTAATCTTTCTGTCATTTATAAAGCACCAAGCTTGAGCGTTTCTTTAGAAAAGGTTGTCATATATATCTATATATATAAGATTTTGTATTGCTTTCTTGGTGTGCTTTTTTTTAAAGAATAATCC
This sequence comes from Limulus polyphemus, assembly GCF_000517525.1. Lineage (NCBI taxonomy): Eukaryota > Metazoa > Arthropoda > Merostomata > Xiphosura > Limulidae > Limulus > Limulus polyphemus. The sequence continues at coordinate 79,440 of NW_013666930.1, forward strand.
TGAAAAGGTTGGTCAAGTTGTAAATACATACTGATTTTTTATCATCGACCAACCACGGAAAATATATTATTTGTTCTCTTGGTTAGTAGTTTATATGATTATCTAAATATAACTATTATTTAGTAATTATTTTCTTATTTAATATATATATATATAATTATTATTTTGATACCTGACTACAAATTACTGTTTAGATTTTATCGTATATTCCGGCTGCTACCTGTGTCGGTTTTCGCCGAGATTCGAACATGGATCTTTTATCAGAAAGTCTTGGTGCTTTATCTGAACTGGGACTAAACTAAATAATCGTCTCATCTTCCTCGATAAGTGTAAACAGCATAACCTAATTCCTGAAGGATTTAAGGTTAAATTTCCCAACAGCACCACATGATGTCAAACGTTAACTAAAAAACTTAATAAAGTCATACTCCAAGATAGGATGAAATATCGTCATATAAATAATTACAAGATACAAAATAGCTTTAATAATCTGTATTAGAAGATCGAGAGAAACGGTTGTTCAGACGGCTATGGTTATAAAAATTGGTGTAAAACTACCAGTGACTCTCTATACGGCACTGGTATTTCTGCTGTTTCTGGAGTATTAGCACACCTAACGGCTATGATGTATTGAAAGCCGGTGTATAACTACCAGTGACTCTCTATACAACACGGGTAGTTCTGCTGTTTCTGGATTATTAACACATCTAATGGCTATAATGTATAAAAAGATGGTGTAGAAGTACCAGTTACTCTCTATACAGCACGGGTATTTCTGCTGTTTCTGGATGATTAACACATCTAATGGCTATAGTGTATAAAAAGATGGTGTAGAACTACCAGTGACTCTCTACACAGCACGGGTAGTTCTGCTGTTTCTGGATTATTAACACATCTAATGGC
>NW_013666930.1:81197-90544 GCF_000517525.1 Limulus polyphemus
TTACGTCACCAGGCCAGCCATGCAATAGCATAACAAGCTATCACAGGTACACATGGGTACAGCAATGCATGTTACGTCACCAGGCCAGCCATGCAATAGCATAACAAGCTATCACAGGTACACATGGGTACAGCAATGCATGTTATGTCGCCAGGACAGCCACGCAATAGCATAACAAGCTATCACAGGTACACATGGGTACAACAATACATGTTACGTCGCCAAGTCAGCCATGAAATAGCAAAACAAGCCATAACAGGTACATATGGGTACAGCAATACATGTTACGTCGCCCGATGTTTGAATTTGCTAATTTAAGCAGTTGGTAAGGCTCTTCGGTATTCTTTACGTATTTACAACCTGCATCATGTTGAAGCTCTAAAAGAGGCGGATTTAACGTTGATTTTACGATGTCTGGGAGTCGATGGTCAATGTCTTAAAGTCTGATGAAGCACATTCCACGTCAACATGAACAACTCCATTATCTGGTCCGAAACTAACTTACATGTAGCACTTCCTATAGACACCTCCATAACGTTTAGTGTGATGTGGCCGGAAAGTAACTTACCTGTAACATTTCCTACAAACACCTCCATAACGTTTAGTATGATGTGGCCGGGAACTAACTTACCTGTAACATTTCCTACAAACACCTCCATAACGTTTAGGTGACAGCTGTGAAGTGATTTCACAGCTGATTGTGTTATTTTCAAACATATTGAACTCTATTGCTTTTTATCATCGAACAACCAATGAAAACACATCGATCTACCTATGAAAATGTGTTACTAAGAGCATTGTTCCTTAGCTTATTCAAGTCTGTTACTTTTTCATTTTATTCAATAATAAATTCAACATACTGTGAAACGTTTGGGGACTGTTTCTAATGCCGTATACCTTTACTTACTTGTAATCTTAACCATATTTATAATCATACATGCTTACATTGTCGATCTTGTATTTCTTTACAGCCTCTGGTGGGTCAGCAACAAGCTGAGGGCTTATAACGTTTCAATTCCCGCGATTGGTGGAGCACAGATAGCCCATTGTTTAGCTTTGCATTTAACAACAAACACGTATTTTCTATTTTTATATTTCAACGAATATCGTATCATTCAGTTTTGTTGTTTTTTTTTAAAGAGCTCAAAAATTGTGAGTTGAAACATTTTAATGTTTTCCATGAATATTTACGAATGCACTAAACATGTTTTAACTACTAACTTAATCACCAGTGGCTACTGATCTCTGTTTACTGATCATAAAAGAGTTCATATTTTTTAACTTACTAAAACTGATTACCTTGTTTGCTTGTACTCTTTGCGTATCACGGCGAAACTGAAACACGCGCACGCACAGATTCATTATTTACAACATCTGATCAGTTTCAAGCAGTATGTATATATAAATTCAATGCTCATTTCCAAAGATTTCACATTTATTTCGTTAAGTTTCAACATAGAAACTCAGAACACGCCACTGATAAACTCTACGGATTCAAAACGTGCTCAAGCAATATTTTTTTTAAACCACCTGATTCATGAGGCTTCGTCTTTAGAGCTGAATCGCTAGTTTTAATAACAAACTTGCAACAAAATGAAACATTTTCCTGAGCTTATTCTGTAGGAAGTAATGGTCAGGTAGAAATATTCTGAAACTTTTATATCAAAACAACAACATGATCCACTTCTGATACGTAAATAACTCATCTGATGTTTTGAATCTCGATTTTGAAGTAGACCAATCTGGGCAATCAGAAACATGTGACTTATTAGAGCTCAGGTAGCTAGTCATTAGTCACTAGTAAAACATGTGACGTATTAGGGTTAAGATATTAAAAACATTTATGTTCATTACAAAAAGCGTGTGATTAATTAGGGATACGGAAATCAATAACATACATTTAAATCGCAAAGAAAAAAATAACCTCTAGTTTCGTTTCGGTGATGTATGGTTTAATATAAAAACTTATGTAAATACAGCAATTAACGTTTGTTAATATCTATTCCGTAAAAGAGAGAAAAAAATTGACAAAAAGGAAGATCTCTGTAAAATACGATTTTAATTTCTATGTGGTTTTGAGTTCGTTTTACTTCACCATGCAGTAGCCTAAATTAATTTACGTTTGTGAATAATGTTATGGCATTTCATCGAGTTCATTATTCGATATCATACAACGGACCAACTGTTTAATGATTGTATAGATATATGTTAAAGATTTATTTTCTATTTCGCTAAAGGTAAAATTACAAATAGAGACTGTGACGTAGAGGCCTAATGCATTCTTTGGTTGGCCGTCCCCTCTGTTGCATGGTGAATTAAAAAGGGCTCAAAACCCCATATATATTATATACACTTTACCATTATAACAGGCCTAATGGTATTTCTTTGGTTCGCTAACCCAAGCTGTGCTGATGAGCCTAGAATAGGCTAAACTGCAGTCCACAGCAGAGGGTACGTCTAATCAAAGAATGCATTAAGCCTCTACGTCACAGATTCTCTTTTTAACTTCACCTCTGGTGAGAAAAGAAATCTTTAACATATTTATATATAAGATTTTAATTCACGAAACGCGAGGTTAATTAAAGCTAACATGTCGATGACTTTTAGCTTACTTATAAAAAAAAGCCACTGGTTAAGAGTTGTAGAGGTATTAATAATTTGGATAAAAGAATGTGGCTTACACTAAAAAACGGCAAGATATCAATAGGGTGCACTTAAAATACGAGAAAAATATGACCAATCAGGCAGGGCCTATATCAGTATTCAATTTCTTATATCTTGTGCGATACTAATAGATTAAAAATGCGGTTCAACATTAACTAATGCAAGTTTTATAAATGGTAATTTCAGTCTTTTTAATTAAAAGTAAAATTCTGATTGTTTAAAACGAAATTGATTTTTTCACGAGACAATGGATGGAGCATTCTGATTAAAATATTTCTCGGTAGGTTTTTTGTTGTTTTTTGCAATCAATTACAGCATACGATACGAATTTTATTGGAAGAAAACATCGTACAACCCAGCTTTAGTTTATATTGAGTTGTCGTACTGTATAATACATGCTTCAAAATCCAAAACTGGCCGATTGCGCAGTTCTGAAAAAAAAAAATCTAATATATATTTTATGCAGTCAGGGTTAAAAATTTATTAACTTATTTTTTGTAGCACAAGATAAATGCAACGCATGATGTCTACAACAAACGCGTCCGTAAGAGATATGTAAAAAGGTTTAGTTTGGACTTTACCCGATGGTTTGAGATGCACACAAAAAAATAACAGACAGACACACCTAACCAATCACGCATTTCTTAGATAGGTAAGAGAAGACCAGAATTAACAATTAGCCCAGTAATGATTATAGATAACTAAATATACTGTTTTTACTTGTAATCCTTAGAATGCTTTAATTAGGAACGTCCTCGGCTGTAATCCTAGTAATATCTTACGAAGTTTTGACAACTAATGAGATTTAGGATACGTATACCAAGTGAACAATGCAAAATAACACTCGTAATTAAAAATGTGCAATAAAAGTAAATGTTATATACGAGTATATATATATATTAATCCTTTCGCTTTTCTATATATTTCAGGTACTTGCTCGGGAAGTTACAAAAATTATTGAATTTTTTAACATTTTACACAATTTCAGTGTGTTTTTTTTTCTAAGCGTACGACTTTTTCCCTCAGTTATATACATATATATAGTACGACATACGCATAAAATTATCCTATATTCAATGGCCAAACTAACTTAACCTCTTCTTCTGGGGAGTAATGACTTAAAGTAGTTGAACATTTCAATTAATGCTGTTAGCGAAACTAACATTACAGAAAGAATATCAGTTATTAATGATAGGCATCCCGGTGGGTAAGTTTACGGACTAACAACACTGAAATCTGGTGGTCGATTCCCTGCAGTGAACAAAGCGTAGATAGCCCATTGATTAGTTTTGTGTTAGAACAACTACTAAGGATAGTTAAAACTTACATAACACGAAGAAGCATTCAATTAATTTGTCGAGTCAATAAATGTTTTTGTGAGTGTGAGGGTATATTTGTTTCCGCCTTTAATTAGTCGTTCTAGATAAGAAACATATAATAAAAATAAGTATACAAACACGAAAAACTGTTTATATTAGCACATTATGTTTTGTTTATCACATTTACCTTGTCCATTTTATGTCAGCTAACTTAAAAAAAATGTACACCATGAAGAAAACTGTACACATACATAATTCACACACACATATATATATATAATTCACACACACACGCGCGTATATGTATATATATAATATATGTACACTTATATATAATTTCAAATTAAAACAGTTTGACAATCAGAAGAGTTTGTATTATATATACATGTACTTATGCTAGCCTTGTCAGTGTGTACACAAGAAATTATAGCTGCAATCTTATTCATTACGAATTCCCTTCTAGCTTGTTAGGGATTTGGAAGTCAGTCACGAACTGGATTAGTTCAATTTGTCTCGCATTGCCTTTAGTAGAAAGTTAATTGTCACACTGCCTATATTTGGTCTACTGAAACTTGATTGAGCGTGCAATCAATAAATTTTGTTATTTATTCTCTCTCTGTCTGTTTACAGTAGCCACCAGGTGGCACTGCAATACTGCTGCTACGTGTGTGGCTACGTTGTAAATTCTTAGACAGCGCTTATAGACATAGAAAAGAGAAAATTTGTCTAATGTAGCTTACAATCTGTTATACATGTCAGATCTAAATATCTCCCGGTTGGTAAGCGAATTTACCATGTTAAAATCCGGAGTTCTATTCTCTGCGGTTGACAAATCGAAGATAGCCTATTGTATAGCTTTGAGCTAAAACAACAACAACGGTTCTAAATGGAACACCTTAAGAGTACGTGGTAATCTATAGGTATGAGACATTATTTGAGGACAAATTATCTGTTATTTGAAGTCAAAACTATTGTTTGTATCATATAAATACAAGGTTGTTTATATGACATCACCACTCAAATACTAATAGTTTACATAATTATTGCGTTTTGCAGATAATAACAATATACTAAACTCGAGAAATGTTATCAGCTATGACAAGTATAAATAGGTGGCGCTACTGTATTAAGTAAAATATGATTGTTTCTACTAAGATCGATTTATTGGAACAATATAAAGAACAAATTTAATTGGTCGATATTGTTTATCCTTTTTTGTTTTGTTTTTTACTTGGTAATCGATAAGACATAGTATAACACGTTTCGTTCACATTTAGAATGACAACTTCTTACACGCCTGACAACTAATAGTAATATTTTGCACAAAGAGAGCCCGTGTGGATTGTTTGTTTGTTGATTTTCACGCAAAACTACTCAATGGCTGTCTGCGCTATCCGTCCCTAATTTATAATTGTTTGACTAGAGGGAAACCAGCTAGTCAACAACACCTGCCAAAAACAAGGCCAGGTGGTTAGGGCACTTGAATCCCCGTCCCACCAAAGGTGTTCGCCCTTTCAGCCTTAAGGGCGTTATAATGTCATGGTCAGTTCGTTGGTAAAGAGCCAGGCCTTACGACGAAAGATCCATATGGATTTTACGTATAACATCCGTTTTAATTCTCAATCTATCACGTGACACAATACATATAAATAACCTTTATATATTAATATATGGCCTGACCTGACACATACGGAAGCTTCACTTGAGTACACCAGATGACCTAATGCTTTTACGTTTTCTAAAACCACCATGATACCCGCGACAAACCACACCTTCTTGTCCAGAATGAAAAACTGAAAATGAAGACATATTATGATGAAACATCGCTTTCAGTAATAACTTATAAAATTTCGTAATTTTTCCATCAAATCGAATATGAAACTTTTGACGTGTGAAGAACGTATTTCGTATGTTTTGTTACGTGGATAGGTTTACCGTTGGTATCTTCTCATGCTTTCAAAAATCCAATTCAGTAAATCTTTATAATCTGCCATTGTAAGAGGATCAACAGAATTACTGAGCCAGTAACTGGTACTGTGAAGATAACAGACACGTTCTAAAGAAGAATGTGATTTTTTTTTTCAATTGAAATTGTAATTACACTTATCACTAGGTAGCAGTGATTGAATTATTATCGACATAATTACAATCCAATCAAATTCACACATAATATTAAATTTTGACCAGACGGAAAAAGTCAGAAAAATTAATTTTTTCATTAGTTTGTTTATTCATAATAATACTAACTATCACTGTTCTTCAAAGCACTATTTTCAATGGTTATGAACTTATGAACTTCTTACAGGCAATGCCTTGTTTATCACGGAATTCAAACAGACAGTTATCAGATGATAACTATTAAAGTGCTTTGTAATTAATCAACATACAGATGGCCCGGCATGGCCAGGTGGTTAGGGCGCTTGACTCGCGATCTTTGGGTCGCGGGTTCGAATCCCCGTCACACTGAACATGCTCGCCCTTTCAGCCGTGGGGGCGTTCTAATGTGACGGTCAATCCCATTATTCGTTGGTAAAAGAGTAACCCAAGAGTTGAAGGTGGGTGGTAATGACTAGTTACCTTCCCTCTAGTCTTACACTGCTAAATTAGGGACGGCTAGCGCAGATAGCCCTCGTGTATCTTTGCGCGAAATCCATAACAAACAATTAATCAACACAGTTATCACTACATTATGCCATAAAACTTATTATAAATTATTTTTCCGACAGTAACGCAGATGACAAAAATTAGTTCAACCATTTTTTCTTATTATTTATGAGTATGACCCCAGACTCGACCCACCTTATTGCAGTATATCTGGAAACATTCTCCAGATCCCACTCTTACTGTACCATTTTTTGGATCACATCCCCAATCTGTATATTTATAGATCAAGCCTCCAGACACCTCTTTCCATTACTATATTTCTTGAGTCTACTATAGGAATTTTCTATAAAGTCAGCCCCTAGACCCAATCTGGCTAGAAAAATTCTGGGTAAGTCAATTATTTATAAATCTTATTCCATTCAACCCATCCACTATCTTCATAATTAATAGGTATGCTCGTATGCCCCAGGATCCCATTTTACCACGATATCTGTGGTGCATGCCTTCGATATTTATGGAGGGATCTGCAGATCCATATTAACCATGAGTATCTGTCAAACCGCTATTCTCATCACATCTCTCTTTGAGATCGTACCGTTCGTCATTCTCGTAATAACAAAATTGTATTTGATATAGAGATAATAGACAGAGCGAGTTTGCCCATTCACATAACCTGGTTTGTAGAATAAGAATATTTTAGAGCACTTTTCAGCTTCTAATCGTGTTTTTTGCCTGTATTAATGCAAAGCCCCGTAGTGGCACAGCGGTAGTCTGCGGACTTACAACGCTAGAAACCGGGTTTCGATACCCGTGGTGGGCAGAGCACAGATCGCCCATTGTGTAACTTTGTGAATAATTAAATTTCAAGCAAACAATTGCAATTTACAATTAATGCAAAAATGAGTCATGATCTCATAGGAAAACTAGATCTTAAAATAATAATTCGACATCATACATTTTTTAATACTCTTGTATTTGACATCTACTTTAACGGCACGTTGTGTGACATTTGAACTAAACGACCAAGGTAAGGTACAAACATAGTCACACCGAATTTATAAGTGCTGACAAAAGGAAAGGCAACAACTCAGCAGCACCCGCCGTCAACGTGGATAATATTAACTGAACAGCCAGATTACTGCCACAATAATAACGTCCCCACAGCTGAAACAGCGGAGCGTGTCACAGCTAGAACCTTATAATCCACAACCAGTTTCACTAACCAGTGGACCATGCCCGTCCCACATTTTATTTTTATTTATTATTATTTTTTTATAACCATTTCCGAAAAACTTTCTTATTGATATCGTTTTACTGAAAAGCAGAAATCTACTACTTAATCATTACGTATCAAATATCGAAACGCTCAGGCCCTTCAGTAGCCAGAATACATAAAAGCGTTCTCATAACTCTTACAAAGTAGTACTTTACCAGATGTCTCCCGGTGGGTTAGCGGAAATGTACGGACTTACAACGCTAAAATACGAGTTCGATTCCCTGCGGTGGACAGAACAGATAGTCCAACAGTAGCGTATTGATTTCAGTCAGTCAGTAGACACTAAAATGACGTCACATAAGGGACGCTTAACGTTGCAATTTGTATTGTCCTGGCGTCAGTAAAACGTGCGCATGACATGGATCACGAGAAGCATTATGCACTCTGTAGGCTAAAACACAGCACGAAATAAGAACTTTAAAAGCAAGATATAAAAAATCTGTTACTCTTAATTTTGGTTTTATTTACTCTTGAAACAGAACACTATAGAACAGCTACTATGTTTTTCTTTTTTTTGTCGCAAAAAAAAGTGTTTCGATTCATTTCATTCCAATAGAAAAGGGCTTATAACGCTAAAATTTGGGGTTTGTTCTCTCCGAAGGCACAGCACAGAGCCAATTGTTCAGCTAATCGCTAAAAGCAAAACAAGGCCCTCAGAAGAGTTATATCAACAATCATTTGTAAGTATAACTATCCCGTAATTATGCGATTTAAGAAATCGAATACTTATTTACTTCGACAGTGTTAGAGAAGTTTCTCAAAATCGTTAAGAGTTTTTTTATTCCAATGTTTATCTTGTAAAATTATTAACGCAAAAACTTTTACTCCTTTAAGTTAAAGCCAAAAATAGTATATAATGTTACAAAAAAAAACGTTTCATACAATATAGCAAAGATAAGCTTGTTTGTTTCAGGATTTCGCCGAAAACAACACAAAGGCTCTCTCAGCACAGCGGTCCATAATTTTGAACTGATAGAATAGTGAGAAGTAGCTAATCAAGAGCACCCTCCGGCGATTCTTGAGTTACACTTGTCTGACCGATTAGTGGGATATAACCATCACTCTTATAACACACCTACGGGCCCTATGGTGTGAAGTGCGTATGGGTTACAAACTAATATAAAGAAGGTTACATCGTTGAAATATCTAAATTAAAGATTAAAATATATCGTGTAAGTTTACATAATACATCTGTAATTTCTAAAAAAAAATCATTGTTTACTAAATGCAATACAGTAGAAGTGTATATATGTGTGGGTGTTACTAGTGATTAGCAATAATTATTAAGATACCCTACTGAAACTTTGCCTTAGTACTTAGATTTTGGCAATGCTTTAAGAAGAGTTTTTATAGCTTCAAACTCTTTCGTTTCAATTTTCGATACTGCATGTACTTCTTATTGACTAACTGGTTGAATTGGATAAGCATTCATACATTAATATAGACAGTTATTTCTAGTGTATTTAGTATATATATATATATAT
>NW_013666930.1:91234-102829 GCF_000517525.1 Limulus polyphemus
CATCAGCACTTTTCAAAAAAGGAAGTAAATCTAGGGATGGCTAATATCAGTCCTTCAAAAACAAGATAATAGGAATGGCATTTGTATCAGCACTTTTCAAAAAAGGAAGTAAATCTAGGGATGGCTAATATCAGTCCTTCAAAAACAAGATAATAGGAATGGCATTTGCATCAGCACTTTTCAAAAAAGGAAGTAAATCTAGGGATGGCTAATATCAGTCCTTCAAAAACAAGATAATAGGAATGGCATTTGCATCAGCACTTTTCAAAAAAGGAAGTAAATCTAGGGATGGCTAATATCAATCCTTCAAAAACAAGATAATAGGAATGGCATTTGCATCAGCACTACATAATAGCATAGGTAAGAATTAAAATGTAGCAATATATATAAAATCATTCAATCACAACCGAGTTTAAATTTGTCCTATTTTCGTCTGTTAACATTCCACTACACCTTGTGCCTGTGTTATAATTTAGAGATGATGAGAATGTTATCCCTACTATCTTGTTTCCATTGTCTTTTGGAGAATTTATCTTAGCCCTCCCTGTATATTCTTACTTTTTTGAAAAGGTTTGTCCTTAATTTGTATATGTGTAAAAGAGAAGAAACACTTCGGAAAAAAGATTTTTTAAATATTTTACTTACTGGTTCTTTTAATTACGAATATAGGGTTTGTTTGTTTGAAGTTAAGTTACATAATGGGCTATCTGTGCTCCGTCCACCACGGGTATCGAAACCCAGTTTTTAGCATTGTAAGTCCGCAGACATACCGCTGTGCCACTGGGGGGCACTGTATAGGGAGAAGCAAAATTTATTATACAGTAATTACTATCCGCTTGGTACAATTGGTATAGCTGGTATTTTACGGTTGGTAAATTGTATAGCTAATATTATACGGCTGTTACAGTTGGTATAGCAGGTATTATACGGTTGTTACAGTTGATATAACTGATACTATACTGTTGGTACAGTTGGTATAGCTGGTATCATACGGTTGGTACAATTGGCATAGCTGATATTATACGTTTGGTACAGTTGGTATAGCTAGTGTTATACGTGTGGTACAGTTGGTATAGCTGGTATTATACGTTTGGTACAGTTGGTATAGCTGGTATTATACGTTTGGTACAGTTGGTATAGCTGGTATTATATTAGTGTCTTTTTGTTTCTTTTTTATCAAAGTAATAATACTATTACAGACATACAAAAGAATTACTGTATTTGTAGTAAAGAAATCAAAACTTGAAATATTTGAAATAAGAGACTCGATTTCAAAAATTAGATGCTCATTGAATACAACGCCATCTGGTGGAATGCATATCTTCTACTTGGATTACATTTTTTATAGCCCTTTCTATTTTTTCCATTTAAACACTGAAACAAGTCCAAGTGGTTGAATTCGACAAATTTTATTCGCATTAATAAGTTCGTTTAATTTCTGATATCACTCATTTAATCACACAAAGAACAAAAATCATGAATAATAAAAAAAGCTAATATGAAATCATAAAAACGACAATTATATTGATTACATTTTTTTTATCTTGTGAATATTATACCTCACATGCACTGCTGAAAACAAGTAGTTGTCAAATTCAGCCGTTTCCCCATGTACACGTTTCTCCAAGATGGACATTCGATATGTCTTTGTACAATATTGAGGTTCATTTGTAAATCCATCGGTCGTGTAGACTCTAGATTAACTGAATCTGGTATCTTGAATTCCTTTTTCGTTAATGTATGATACGTGTTCATTTTATCTTTATATCTATATATATATATATATATTCTCTGAATGATACACGCTCAGATGCAATGCTTCAGTATACTTCATTCTTAAAGTTTCTAAAAAGAATCTATTTACTATATAGCACACGCTCATGCTATATAATTTGTATACATATACACGTGTATAGGATATGGTTTCTGTAAACTAGCATAAATGAACTAATTTATATAATTTTGAGTGTTTTATTTTTATTTCAGAGTTTAGTATAGTGGATGGCACAGCCTAGATAGACCAAACCTTAAACAGTCAAGCAAAATAAAATCAAAAGGAAGGACTGCGTTAAAAACAGCAAATCCAAACCTGTGATAAATGACAGTTAAATGAACAAAATTAAGCCCAAACATATGGTTGTCAGATACTCTGAGTTATTAAAAAGTGTTTCACTAGAATTAGCTAAGGTAGGCTGCTTACTGAACGTTCGAAAGGAACGAGGTTTGATCCTGGGAATACAAATATCGCATTACTATATACCTAGAATTTTTATGTATAAGCAATTTTCACCTCTTCTTTTTTGCAGCCCCCTGGTGGCTCAGGGGTGAGGCTGGTGACTTATAACGTTAAAATTCGAGTTTCTATACTCGTGGTGGGCAGAACACAGAAAGCCCATTGTGTGGCTTTGCGGTTAACAACCAACAAATTTGTCCTTGCAATAAAATATATGGCTGGTGTGCATCGCAAGAAATGGGGAGTATAAAAATGGACCGGTGGAGCGTCCGTGAATTAATGTAGTCTAGAAGCTATTCATTTACTGGATAGTTAAATAATGTAAAATCTAACTTACCTACAGAAGCTATAGTCTTGGCTAAAATGTTTGCATATTCTGTAACAAATAAGATCATTATTATTAATATGGATTACAAATACACTTAACGCTGTCAAACTGAGACATTCATGTTATATTAAACATCTACATATGCAATCTGTATGATGAGACAGGTTCTATGGACATCATCAGTGGTGTAGTGGTGTGGGAACAGTGTTCCCTTACCCCCCTTTTTTTTTTTTTGCCGAAACGTCGATACCTCACTATTTCTAACTAATCCGACCTTTAAAATCTCAGACTTTCTGAAGTTTTGCCCACCTCTAGAAGAAAGAATCATCAACCATTTCATCCAGATTGTAGGCAAGTTAGCAAAATATAATGAAAAAAAAAAGATTTCAAAGTGCAAAATAAAATGTGTAATTCTGTTAGTATTGATCACAAAGTTCCAAACAATTTATGGTCAGAGTTTATACTTCTCACATTTTCACACTTATTTTCTGCAGTTATTATATTGTTAGCAACTGACTTAGAAACTCGACGAAACAAAATGAATATGAACCACGAAATTCCAAAGTAAGTCTCCTGAGAATTTCAACTTCCAATTTTTTCACACTTATTTCCTATGTTTATTTTACTGTTAGCGGCTAAAGTAGAAGCCTTTCGAAAACAAAGCAAGGAATCGCCACTCTATGCATTGGACTTTTTCCAGCTTCGAAAATTCGGTTGGGTAGAATTTATCGGCTTGTTTGTAGTACAGTAATTGCAACAAGCATTGTCTAAAGTACTATATAAAAGTGAGAGAACATATTTACGATATGGCTGTATACAAACTCTGATACAATAAACTTGTTAGGTATTTGAATGTTGGCTACCTCCCGGGATTTAGCGGTATAGGTGTAAAAGTGTATAAGAGCTTATGAACATCCTGTTAACCATGCTTACACAGTAATCAATAAATGCTTAGTTTCCAGTAATATAAATACGGACCGTTTTGATTTAGCTAATATTTCTAACTTAGCCATCTTGTTAAGCACTTTAGAAGTCTTACAGAAAAGGGATATCACTATAGTTTATGCAGACAAGTTAATTCGTCGCAGCATACGGTTTTAAAAGTAATGAAGTAACATAAGATTAAAAGGCCTTAGAAGCAGAGAATGCCATTAAGGAACTGAAGTTTTATCAATAACACTGACAGATAACAATAAGATTGGCCTGGCATGGCAATCTGAGGGTCGCGGGTTCGAATCCCCGTCCCACCAAACATGCTCGCCCTTTCAGCCGTGGGGGCATTATAATGTGACGGTCAATCCCACTATTCGTTGGTAAAAGAATAGCCCAAGAGTTGGCGGTGGGTGGTGATGACTAGTTGCCTTCCCTCTAGTCTTACACTGCTAAATTAGGGACGACTAGTGCAGATAGCTCTCGTGTAGCTTTGCGCGAAATTCAAAACAAACAAACAATAAGATTCTTTCAATCAATCATGGTCAATTTTTAACAAGTATCATAAACATTACGAAACAACAGTTATTCACACCAACTTCTTCTCATGAACCAACTGGGTCACAGCCAGGCACTTCTAATTCCATTCCAAACATAATTTCTGAGCTCCGTACCTTACAAGTCAATGAGTGGCCAGCAGAGATAAATCCAGGCTTTAGAGAAGGAGAAATAATAGTCCCTTTGTAAACGTTTCAGATTGCCGTTTTCAAAAACAACCATGAACCTTATCACTACGGAAACGAGGTCTGGGCTGTTAATCAACCATGTGACAAATCTCATGTTCGTTAGCTTCACGGCCCTCTGATTCAAAATTATAAACCAGACGACTATGGATACAAATGGCTTTGGTGTCATCGTTCAGCAACTGATACATGAACAAGAGTAGCCAAGCACAAGGAGTTCTGTACAAGTTTGGAAGTTCTGTTAATAAGTTATATAGGAATTCAAAAGTTCAAGGTAAGAGAATTATTTTTTTATTGTAACATTTTCAAATGTACATTTCAATTACAATTGCAATTTACAACTACTATTTCTGACTATTAGTGACGTAATAAATACTAATCATAGTAACACTTTCAAAACGCGTTACCCCACTTCTTTATTTAGCACTACACCACTGACATCATGAACGATTTATTAGAACAGGATAAAAATTTATCACACAGCTGTAGAAAATGTGTAATTCAGCATTTCACCTATCACAGCAAAACCTTACCACATCGTATATATAATGACAAAATATAGCATCAAATTATTATAAATAGCGTCTGTAATCTTATATCAGTTCATGTTAAAGACTTAGCACTTGGTTGGTCCTCCTCGTACTCTAATAACCTACGCAAGGCAACGTGGCATGCTGTCGATGAGGTTATTGGTATAATACACCATGATTTCATCCCAACTTGTCACTAGAAGGCGCTGCAGCTCAACTGCGATAGCTGGCTTAAGGTCACAGTTAACAATTTTCCGGCTCAGTTCTGCCAAACAGTTCTCAATGGGATTACAATCTGGAGACTTTGCTGACCATGGCAATCTTGTAACATCCTCCTGATTGAGATAATACTGTAAAACACTCACACTGTAATCCCAGAACACAAAGTTATTGCCAAACCTTGCTCTAGCATGTGGCAGAAATATCGTCTCCACGTAATGCCTGTAGGATGAGCTATTGACGTTTCCCTGGAGGATATAAAGAGTAGTTTTTCCACTATGATGAATAGCTGCTCAAACATGTACTGCACCACCTCCTGTGGTAAAGACAGTCTTCCCTCGTCTATTCTCCACGCAAGCGACGAATACGAATCCTACCACCAGCATTAACAATTCGGAAGCAGGACTCATCTGAAAAGATGACCTCTTGCCAGTATCCTAACTGTAAGTTTGCATGCTGTCTAGTCCAAGTAACACTATGGTAGCGGTGAATTCTGGTTAATATCGGTTTACAGATGGCCCTACTTGTAAAATAACCTTGTTTGGTCAGTCTCTTATTCACTATTCTTCTGGATACCGTGTAATGAATGTGTTAATGCCATTCCTGTCGTAAGATGTTGCAAGACTTCTTTCGGCTTTGACGTGTTAACCTGATTAAAACAAGGTCATCTCGACCAGTAGTTTTTCTGCGTCTACCAGTGGAATCTCCTGGAACAACGATGATGTTTCAGGATTCTGGATACAGTACACTGGTAAGTGACGAGGCATGACTGTACACCAAGTCCAGAGAAATTATCTGAGAAAAGCGCTGATTTGTTTCGAAAAAGATTATACCAAAGTACACCCTTTTATACAAAACAGGTGTGTATGTGGTTTTGACGAAAAAATGCTCAAAACAATTTAAACAGACAAGAATAACAACTCGTACATGTTTGTCCGATCATACGTTACCTTCTCTGTTACTACTCGGGCATTTACTCGGTAACTGCTCCATGCATGTAGACAATAACATCAATATAGAATAGTATGCAAACATTTTGGCCAAGACTGTATTATAATATTATTCTGCATTTATCTTACGAACTAGCTCTACCATGACTAGAGAGTGTTAAAGCTATACCAAGCTAACAAACAGTAATTAACCCAGGACGTCTCAGAATGTATTTATTGCTATTGAATTATTTTACATAAATGACCATACGTAGACTTTATAATGAACACAAGATAGTTCACGTGATATAATTGCATGTGTGTGTCAGACAGATGTTTGCAACGTTTTTTTTTCTTTGGTATAAGCAATCTACTTATTGCTCATTACACAGCAGTTTGTAATAACCATCAATTAATTCAGATGTCACATCCATATTTGGCATCTTCTATTTAAAATATCATTACATTTAAGACATTTACTGGTGAACATAAATTAAATACCAGTAATGCATTGAGCAATTTTCTATTGTCAGAATATTTTATCAAGAAACCTTAATAGCAGGATTGGCCTGTGTAAAGATGTAAATCGTGGATGATTAAATACTATCTTTTAAGTCTGTCAGAGAAAACTCTAATCCTTTAACTTGTGTAAAACGTAAAATCTTCTTTTTGGAGAACCATTTTAAAATTAAACAACAAATCATTTCTAGAAAAAAGAAATCATATCCATTTGAGAAAATTTTATTTTTGTTTTTCTTTAAAATGACGACGATTTTCAAATAATCGACGTAAAAATAATTTATTAAGGTATAATAATAATAATATAGTAATATAAGCACATTGAAAAAACAAACCAAACTAATTATAAACATGTCAAAAACACATTATCTGCATAGCGCACCCTATCGAAAAAAAAACATGATACTTTCATTCACAATCAAAACTATTCAAGAGTGAATGGTAATTAATTAAATGCACTCGTAAAATTCGTCCTGTAATGATCGTATGTACATAGAAAGTAACTCCTAACTATCCAGATTTCATATTTACTTGAAAACATAATTTAAAAAATTTGACTAGAATAGGCCCGGCATGGCCAGGTGGTTAGGGCGCTTGACTCCCAATCTGAGGGTCGCGGGTTCGAATCCCCGCCACACCAAACATGCTCGCCATTTCAGCCGTGGCGGCATTATAATGTGACGGTCAATCCCACTATTCGTTGGTAAAAGAGTAGCCCAAGAGTTGGCGGTGGGTGGTAATGACTAGCTGCCTTCCCACTGCAAAATTAGGGACGCCTAGCACAGATATCCCTCGTGTAGCTTTGCGCGAAATTCAAAAACAAACATCGACTGGAATAAATGTTTTACGTTTCTATTTTAATCAATGAAATATTTTGTAGCCATTTACTTTAACACAACTGAAAAAATAAGTTTTTATATCTTATGCTTTATTTTTTAGGTTTTAATTCATTAAACCATAACAAAATTTAAGCGAAATACTATGTGTATATATTTGTATGTGTGTGTGTGTTTGTGTTTCACAATTAATTTAGCTAGGCTAGTGCAATATCTAAAATATAACTCGTTTTTTAACCTTGAGTTTAGTACTGTTTTCGTACTTCTTATGATAATAGGGTGTCAAGAAATGAGAATAGTTTGTGTTAATTGTTTGATTATATATCAAGTCTTAGTACTTTTAGGATATTTTACGGACAATTAAAGAAGTGCAGGAATGTTTAAGATTGAGTTATAGCTACCATACGTGTTATATGAAGATTACTATTAGCAGTGTCATTTTTGTGTGAAAATATAGTTTTTAATTCTATCAGTAAAATTTCGTTTTAGATCCTGCTTTTAAGTAATAGAATAAATATAATTGATTGATTTTTTTCATTATTAAGATAATTTTATAATAGTTGTTCCTTTTTTTTACCATACGCATAAAAATTGGTAAATTTTACAGTAACGAATTTTAAGAAAATATTAAAAACCGTATTCTGCCAAATCCAACAACAATGAAAACTACTGTTTTCACACAGATGATGGTAAACAGCAAATGACTATCACATCTGTAAGACCTTCTTCAGGCGTGTTTCGAAAAGGAACTATCAGTTGACTCAGAATATTGTATGGACTGCATCTTCATCAGTTGACGTGAAGACCTGCTGTATACACAGAAACATTGTTGAAAGTGAGCGACTGCTCTGCACTGAAACATTGGTGACTTTAACAATGAACACTTTGAACTAATAGGGCTAATACATCTTAGAATAAAGCCTTTTTGGACATTGCCCATTTCTTTCAGTTAGCTCATGTAACGTTTTTAATTTTTAGAATGATTACAACGTGTATACATTATAGTCAACAGCAGAACTTGAACCAAGTCGATAGCCCCACCTAGCAGATATAAACTTATACAAACTCTAGTATAATGTGTTTTTATATGACCATTTCAGTCAAATGTTTCAAAATTTAAGAAACAAAAAATGTCTTCTGGAATTGGCAATATGTTTCATATCATTTTATCAATTCATGTTTGCACTATATGAATACTAAAAACAACAGAAGCTCCATAAATAAAGGTGCTACACTATCTTCTGACATGGGGCCGGGCTTATACTAATGCTAGCATGACTGGATTGTAAATCTGAAGACTCATTGTTCGTGCATCGTTATCATAAAAACGCCGCAGTTAGTGGTCGTGAATACATTATAAGAATAGATAAGAGTAGCCCAGGATTTGGTAGTGGGAGCTTTATATTAACTAGCCTTTCCTCTAGTATATCTGTTTAAAATTAAGGGCGATTTTGCGCAAACAGCCTTTGTTGAGTTTTACGTAAAATATATATATATTTGTGACATATTCGTTGAAGCAAATATTAAATGTATAGACCGTCAGTCTTCATTCGCGTATCACACTTGTAGAGATGTATTATCAGGATAGAGCACATACAATACTGAACACATTAATAATTTATACATGAAGACTCCGATAATAGAAAATTCATAAAAAAGGATGTCAGACTGTATTATAAGAAGCTGACAGAAACATGTTAAAACTAGATGGGTACTCAATAGAGAGCATACCTCCGCCACGCAGCATTGATCATATTCGTCCCTCAAAAAATACAAAAACGTGTCCATATGTCCGTCGTTATTAACGGACAGGGACACTTTTCGGCAGGTGAATGAGGAATAATATTCTATATATGCCCACCAAATTTCATAAAATTCTGGAATTTGGCGGAATTATAGAGGAAAAATTATGTGAAAAATTGGTCCCTATGTTAACAGATAGGGATTTTTTTTTGCATTTTCATGACTTTGCTATGACCTTGACACTATAAAAACTAACCACTTCTAAGTTGCACCATAGTCCAAATGCATACCAATTTTCGTCCAAATCTATTCAGCCATTTTCGAGAAATATTGCTGACAAACACACTCACACAGAGGAGAAACTTAACCTTTGTCACCTTCAGTGGCAAAGGTAACTATAAAACTTGTGTGCATCTTTAAGCTCCAAGCTATGTTATGAAAACTCAAAAGAAACATACTTCATGTTCACAACTTGTATGTGCATCTTCAAGTATCAGTGTCAGATATGAAAGACTGTTTGTAGGTAGTATTATTAATTAATTTCTTTGTGTTTGTAATTCATTGATGCCAAGGCTATGGAGATTTCTAGAAGGCCTAAGCGATAGACGTATAAATAGCTGGGATCAGACGAGCGAAAACAGGTAGTAAAAGTAAAGTCACGTGAAAGAGAAGTTCGGTCAGAGAAAAGTTAAAAAAAAAGAAACGTAAAGTTAACCGTTATGGGATTGAATGGCCTAATGGTTGATATGTTATATCAAGATTGACAGTTTTGAAAGAGATAAGGAGGATACTACGTTATGAAAATTCGACCGAAATGGGCTAAATGAATAAATGTTACAGCTTATATATCCGTCTTCATGCACTAGACTATATTATGAAAACTCGACAGAGACTGGCTAAAAGTTAAAAAATTATGTGCATCTTCAAGCACTAGACTCTTCTATGAAAACCCGACAGAAATAGACTAAACTTTGTACAGTTGTGTAGGTCTTCAAACGCTAGACTGCATCATGAAACTCTGCCAAAGATAAGCTAGACGATTAGAAATAGTGTCTTCTATAATCAGAGCGTGACAGCTAAATAGAAAATACACTGTACTCCAGGTGGCTCAACGTTTCATCAAGATTTGAATTCAAAA
Organism: Limulus polyphemus; assembly: GCF_000517525.1. NCBI lineage: Eukaryota > Metazoa > Arthropoda > Merostomata > Xiphosura > Limulidae > Limulus > Limulus polyphemus. The sequence continues at coordinate 101,383 of NW_013666930.1, forward strand.
TTGCAGTAGTTGGTGATCTTTAGTATAGTGCAAGGATTTTATTTAGTTTTTGGTTGAGAAAATATCACAAAAATACATTCTTCGTTTTCAATTTTCATTTTATCGTGATATGTTTCGACGTAAAGTCCACATCAGATACAGATAAATGAAAATGGAATTAAAGCACACAATAATTTAGATTTGTTGAAAAATATAACTCGTCATTTATGGGAGAAATAGTTTCAATGTCATTCGCTAGGTTATACAAAATTTTGTAAACTCATTTCAACAATGGTTTTGAGTTCTCATTTGTATTCTGTACAACAATACCAAGTGTATTTTTTGTTGGCAATAAAAATAAAATATTTACCATAATAGGTAGCGCATTTATATTCTCTCCAATCGTATTGAAATACAACGGCAAGGAGGTAATTATGAATGCTCGACTGATGATCAATTATGAGTGACACGTATAGGTATGATCCAAAAATATGCAAGTAGAAATATTTGCGTATTATTATTGTTATTATTATCAAACTGGTGGTTTAATATTTTATTTTAATTACCTTTAAAAAGGAAAACAGAGTTAAATTGGGGAGTACCGGAATTCGTAATAAAATTAAAAGCTATTTTTAGGCAAATAAGCCCAGTTTTTTTGCAATACTTAAGACGTTAAGTTAACGTTAATACTAATTAATAGTTTTTAATAGTTATAATTCTAGTAGTGGTATTACTATATTAGTATTAACATTCATTGCTACCAAGGATTTTGAAGGAGCTTAAGGATTAAACGTGAGCCACTTGCGTTTTATTTTTTGGAAGTCCTTCAAGTTCAATAGTGGGCAGATGTCAGAAGATTGGAACTGGAAGTTCGCTAATGTTACTTCTGTTTTTAAGAGAAGAGATATAAATTGTCAAAGTAATTATAAGCTTATTAGTTTTGCATCAACGGTGGGAAAAGTTTTGGAAGTCTGATGAAAACGTGCGTTGCAAAGTCATTCAACAAAGTTTAAAATTGTGTTGGATACTCAACATGCTTTCAGTTTCATGATGGAGTTCAGTCAAACTGGATTAATGCCAGGACTGAGGCACTTCAGGGTTGAATGTTATAACCTTTGCTTTTTTTTATTTACATCAATGACATAGATGGAGGAATGGTCAATAAATTATTTAAATCTGCTTTTGATTAAATGGTTTTGGATATTGCTAGCTATGAAGAGGATGCTGATGCTTTACAAAAAAGATTTGAATTATTTGATGAGTTGGGCAAATAAATGGCAGATGGCTTTTAATTATAATAAATGCAAGGTAATGTATGTAAGATATTACAATTTGAATTACAAGAATAATTTTGATGGAAATAACCTTAACAGTGTTATAGAAAAAAGATCTTGGTGTTTTAGTTGAAAAGTCTTTTAAACCATCACAGCAATGTGCTGTTGTTTAGTGGTAAACAAATAGGATTTTA